>NC_138576.1:126294335-126338729 GCF_964289735.1 Phaethon aethereus
TGAGCAAAAAAAAAAAGAGCTCTGCAGCACCCCCCCACCCTACCCCCCCCCTCCGCCCCCCCGAGACCCCCCCATCCCCGGCTGCTTTTGGGGGCGCGGGGTGAAATCAGCCGCTGGCGCACGCGGGCGCGTGGGCAGGAGCTGATTTCTCTCGGAAGGGGTTACGCGCCGGGGCTCCGGGATCGCGCCCAAAGCTCCCGGCACCGCTCCCGGGGGGAGGCTGGAGCTGGGAGCTCCCCTCCCTTCTCCCGTGGGCTTTTTTTTTGTTGTTGTTGTTGTTTTGTTTGGTGGGAATCGCAGGTTTATGAAATGTTTCATGTGCATTGTCGTTAAAATCCGGACTCCAGTTCAGGTCCCCCCGTCCCCCCCTTAGGGGTCTGTATATGTTGTCAGTTTGACAAATACTGCGTGTTGCAGCATCTCTTTACTTTATTAAAGCACGTACCGCTGTGATACTGTCTCTTGCTGTTCCTAGTGTAATGGATTTAATACTCTTTTTTTTTTTCTTTTTCCTTTTTTTGATTTCTGTAAAACCTTCCAGTTGTTCTGTTGTCTTCTTGTGATGGCATCGTTTGTTGCCTGCATTTTGCCCGGCGCCTTCTGAAGGGGAAGTTCGTGATTTAAAAAAAGAACTAGATATCTGAAGACAAAAAAGTATTCCTTTCCTAAGAGAGACAAAAAAACCCGCCAAAACAGCTCCCGTTTAATCTGGGGGTAGCAAGAACGAAGGTTGCGTTGTCCGCACTAGCGGGACAAGCGTTGCAGAGGGGCTGGAGAAGCACCGGCAGCACCCCCAAACCGCGCTCCCCTTCGCCGGGCCGGTACCCCCCGGCTGTCGCCGAGGCGGATGCCGTGCCGGCGCCGGCGCCGCGCGGATGCGGGCGCTGCCGGAGGGACCCCTACCGCCGCGGAGGGGAGGCAGGGTCCGTCCCCGGCGTGGTGGGCTCGGGGTGAAGCGGACGGACGCGGTGCCGTGCCAGGACGACGTGACTTTTGATCCCGTGCCGTGAAATGTCCGTACGGAGTCCGGTCTCCCCCTCCCTCTCGCTGCTTTTATTGCTGGCTGTTCGCACCGCGGTCGAGGCGTTGTCTAGAGCACGCGCTGGTTAGCCGGTCCGCCCGGGGTCGCGCGGAGCCTGCCTGGCTTTCGGAGCGGGCGCTGTACCCCGTGCCCGTCCTACGGCGGTCGTCGTTCCGCTACCTTTCTCCACGCTGTATTTTACATAGGAGTAACGGTATATACAGGCACCTCTAGGCAGATCCGGGCTCCGCGCGCCGCTGCAGGACTGACAGGTGCAAAGCGTACAGTGAGTTTTATTTCTTTTCTTTTAAATCGGGCAGCGACGCGTTTGATTTAACGGGTTTCAGAAAGCGAAATTTTACAGGTTTCGGAGAGCTAAAGGAGCCCTCCAGGCGCTGCGTCGCCCTGCGGCCGTGCACGCGGGGCTGCTGGTTCGGAGGAGCGTCGGGAGAAGCAGCTCCTGCTGCGGGAGAGGCTGAGCCCCGGCCGGCCGGCGGGAGCGTAGCTTGTGAACGCCGACGCGCCGTCGCCTCAACGCCAAAGCAGAAGTCGCTAACGGGATGTTTTTCTGCCGGTGGCCACGAGGGAACGGCGTGATAAACCCGCCGAAGTTTGCCGAGTTGGGGCGCGGATGTCTTCGGGCCCCATCGCGGCGCGCTCTCGGGCTGCTTTGGCACCGCGCACGCGGGACCCGCGCTCCCTAGAAACCTTTCTGTTTCTCTCTGTGCGAAAAGGTGTCTCTGTAAAGAAGAACGGTAGTTGGGTAGCGGTGTCTCTGTCATCAAAAACCTTAAAACCCATCCACTTTTGCGGAGGGATGTGTTTTTACGGCACAGACCCCGTTGCCGTTAGTCTTTAACCTCTTCCGAATTGAATTATTAATGTAGCGAAGGCGCTGAACCGGTCCCCAGAATTTGGGCTACAGATGTTCTGTATTTATTACGTTTCCAAGGGTTGAGATAAACAGGAGTAAGTGATACCTTGTCTTTGCTTGACCCTCGGGGGGCTTTGGCGCATCTGATGAGATACAGGTTTGGGGTTTATCTAAGTGCAGAGTTCGCACAAAAAAGAAAGGAGATACCAGCCGCTCCTTCAGCTCCCTCCTTCTTCTTTTCCCCTCCTGTAAAGGTTGAAAACCGTTTTAGGCGGACGCGTGGGCAAACAGTAGTATCGACTCGGACAGCGATACTGCCCGGCGGGCTCTGCTGGAGGTGCTCGGCTGCTGGTTTCGGAGGAGCCGCCGGGATCCAGGTGCGGGGTCCCCTCCCCGCTGAGGGGCAGGAGGTGTGGGGGACCCCCCCCCCGGCCTTTGTGCCCCTCGCCGGGGGGTACGGTTCGCCGCGGCGGTGTGCCGGTACGGCTCGCGGCTGGGGTGGCTGCGGCGCGCTCGGCTCCCGTGGAAGTCTGAGCCTGCTCTAACATCAGCCTGAAACACGTCGGGCTCAGACACCAGCAGCAACCGAGCCCTCCCCGGGGGGAAATTAGGGCACGTGCTCCTGACTTCGGAGGAGCTACTCCGGTTTACACCCGGTGAAGATCCGGCCTAAGGAGCTGCTTATTTGGTCCGGGCGGCAGCTCGCGCGTAGCCCTTCGACCGCCCCCTTAAGTATTAACGAAGCCATTTCCATAGGAACTGGCACCTCAGCTGGGACGCGGAGGTGGATTTTGAGGGGTGCGCTGACGCTGCGCCCGACCCCGCCGCCGCCGCGTGCGGTGCAGCGCTCAGCCCGCCGCTCGGCGTGCTTGGTGTTCTGCCTCGGGCAGGGGCTCGCAGCCGCTCTCGCTCTCCGTGTGAGCAGAGCCAGGGACGCGCGCTGTCCCGGCGCCCCGTCCCGCGCTGCCGGAGCCGATGGCGAGTTGCCCGCGTGCTTCGCTGGGCGGGGGCCGGGGCTCCGCAGCCTGCGCGTTGCTGCGGCCGTCCGCGCTTGCGTGCCGCGCGGCGTCCGGCGCGTGATGAGTTGGGGAAAGTCCGCCATGAACCGCCCCGCCGCACGGCGTGTTAACAGTACCGGTGGCTTTAAGAGGATCTTCTGCACCCGGATGCACCCGGGGTGCCGGGGGGAGCCCCTGAGGTTTTGGGGGAGAATAGGAGGAAATTTTAAGACAGGCTGGCTTAGTCCTTGCCTAAACAGAGCTCCTGGCACAGCCCGGCTTTCTCAGTAAAGTGCAGGGGTTTCTCCTCCTAAACGATCCGTGTGGTTCCTGCGCGGTGCCGAGCGATGCCGGATGCGAGAGTGTGGCCTGAGAGGAGGAAGGGCTCCGTCCTGCCGTTATCCCTTTGCAGCAGTTGGGCGTCCTAGTTGTTAAAGGGGGGGGGGGGGGAAGATCAAAAAAAAAAAAAAGAAAAAAAAAGTAAAATAAGAGAATAACTCACACCGTGGGCCGTGTCACACCTGTTCTCTCCTCTGTCCCCATGCTCTCTAGGTTCAGCGTACCCCCCAAGCTGGCGCGGCGCCCAGGGAGCCCCGGACGTCTGGCAGTTTTCGGATGGAAGTTCCAGAGCACTTAAATTCTGAAAGGAGGTGAAGTTGGGGCGAGCGGCCGGCAGCGTCTCGGCGTCCGGAGGTGGCCCCTGTCCTGCTGGCTCGCCGCGTCCCCGGGAGAGCCTGAGAAGTCACCCGCCGAAGGCAGCGCTCCCCGGGCTCCTCCTGCCTGCAAGACTATCGTATTTATATTTTGTAATAGAGTACAACACTTCTTTGGGGTTGGGGTTTGTTGGTTTTTTTTTTTGTTGTTGTTGTTTCTTTTTTTATTTTCTAAAAACACAAAAAGCAAACCCACCCACCAAGGTCAAGGGCTTCTTCGATGGCTTCGGCCGGCTTCTTTCACCACGGAAAAGACTGACTTGCTCTCGTGGACGACCCGGCCTGTTGGTTATCTCCGTGACGTACCGTCGCCTGGAAGGCGCAGCTGATGCGACGAATTAAAAATAAAACGAAACACAGTGTAGGTCTGCGGGTGGGTGGGAAATTGCCATAATAAATGTTGGAGCTTTAGGTTTTGTTTGCTCTGTCTTTAATTTTTAATGCTAACAAGGGCCAGGCGGCCGGTGTGACTTTGTATGACCGTGTCGGCTGCAGAAATCCAAGTGCTGAGCTTACAAAGGGAAGAGCCGGGGCGGGTGTCGGCGCGAGGGGCTGCCCGGCCCCGGCGGGCAGACGTTCCCCGCAGAGGTAGACCAGGCGGCCGCGGCACCCCGAGTCGGGGCGAACCCCGGTTGACGTTGGGTGATGCCGAAGCGCGGGGGGTCTGCCAGCTGCCCTCCGTCGCCTGCCTCCTCTTGATGAGCGCTGGCTGTCGTGTTGCATTTCTGCTGCCGAACTACGTACTTGTGGGGCTGGTGGGATCTGCCGCATCCCCTAGTATCCGTCCAAGGAGGAGCCGGGGCCAGCCGGTGGGTTTCGGGAGGAGCGACAGACTTGCTATGGAGATGCTGCCAGTACCGGGGGGTGCGGAGCCCTGCCCCGGGCCGGGGAGCCGGGGGCAGCTGCTTTCGGGTTGGCGTCCTGGTGTCTCCCACCGAGCGCTCCAGCCCGTGCACGGCTCTTGCCCTGGCCGGCGACGCTCGTCCCTGGCTCGGAGCCGAGCGCCCGCCCGAGGAGTTTGTCAGTTCAGGGCCCGAGGGCTTTGCGGAACAGAAGATGGGGTAAGCGCGTGCTTGCGTGCCTCCTCCGATGGGATTTATAGGCTGTAGCTACTCGTGCCCGTGCCGGCGAGCGGGGATGGACCTTATTTGGTGAAAGAAAGCAGCTGGATAGCGAGCGGAGCCGCTGACTGGCCGCGCCGGGCTGCCAGGACACCCGCTGCCGCTCGCGGCGGGACGGAGCCGAGCGGCGGGGCAGGGCCGGCTGATTTATTTGCTTTGTGTGTTAGCTTCAACCTCGCTCCTGGTTTTACTCGTCTCCTTTCCCGAAGTCTGAGCGAGACACCCGGCCGGGGCGACTCTCTCCTGGCGAAAGGGACATGGGGAAAATGACGTTGCCTTTCCGACGGGTGGTGGTTGCTCTTCCGTTTTGTAAAGACCCCAGGCCGTAGTTCTCGTGGGGGTCGAGGCGTAGCACAAGCACGGACACTTTTGTAGCTGAAATCTCGGCAAGGGGCCGGGCCGGGCGGCAGAAGCACCTCCGCACACGGCTGTAGGGTCAAGCCGGGAGCCCGGGGGGGAACTTGGTGCGTAGCCATGGCTTGACCCAAAGGGAGTTGCTGCCGCTGCTTCTTTAAGGCCATTTGGTCTTTGAGGTCAGATTACCCAAAAGTCTGCACACACCCTAAGCTTTTTTCATCATCAGGAGATGTTTTTAAAAGGTTCTCCCTATCCCAGCCTGTGCTACCACCTCTTTGACTGCTTATAAGGGGGTTTTTGAGCCTTGGAAGGGTGAATCCTGCTGCGTTAAGCACCTTACTGATTGTAAACGCGCCATCGGTGAGGAGTCGGCAGCTCCCGTTAGCTGCTGGCACCCCCGCTCCCGCCCCGGGGTGCCTCTGCACCCGGCAGCTGTGTCACGTCAGGGCTAACGGAGTTATTAACCGCCAAGGGGGTTGCCCTGCTCTCTCCTCCAAACTGCAAACCAGGGATCACCTGGTGCCTATCTACCCCAGGCCTGCAAGGCTTGTAATGAAGGGCAGCTGGGCAGCTGCTTTATAAAGGCTTTTCAGGGTGCCGGCCGGCTCCGGGCGTGTCTCCGCCTTCGCTTTGTCTGAGCGTGCACGGAGGTGGCTTCGGAGGTGGCTGGTGGTGGCTTCGTGCTCTGCTTTCTCCGGCCGGGGCCCGTCTCCCCGCCAGCAGCCGGGCACGAGGCGGGCGTTTCTCACGGGGAAAAGCGGAGAACGACCAGGCTGTGACAGCTAAACGCGCTCCGCCCGGCGCAGCGCCGGGGAAAAGGCTTACCTGTCCTCTCCTGAGGCGTCGAAGGTAAAGTGAAATACTCCTTAAAGTGTATTTTTTTTTTTTTAATACAGGTGTTAAACCGCCCCAACCCTTTCAGACACCTGCGGCGTTTGTGTTGCCTTAAAGTCGCGAGTGCGTGGAAGGAGGGTGCCGGGGGCTCCTCTCCCTGCAAGGCCTGGTGCCGCTGGCGGGCGCGGGGCCCGGCACCAGCGCGGCGCCGGGGCGGCCCTGGCTGGGGGCTTTTGGTGCAGCTACAGGGCTCTCCCCCACCCTGTGCGCCCTGGGCCGCCGTGCCCTTCCCTCGGGGGTGTCCCTGGGATCCCCCTTTCTCTCCGGCCGGCCCCCGGCTGCTGCAAAGCCCTCGGCCGTAACTGGGCGCGTGGAGGGTCGCCAGCCGTTGCGTTACGGCGGCTTAACGAGCTTCTGCCAATTAACAGGAGTCAAGGGTCTCCCGCGAGGGGAGAGCTGGAAACCAGTTGGCCTCGGAGCCGGAGGTGGCTCTGGTTTTGGTGCAGGAGGGGCAATATTCCTAGGGATTTAGTATTTTAGCATCTTCTCCAAGGAGGCGGGCTGCACATCAGAGTTAAAAAATGAAGTACGCTTAGTATTTACAAAAAAAAAAAGCTCCTAAAGTTTTGGAGTTTTTAATAAACAAAAGCGCTCTCTTTCCCAGTCCGGGGGGCTGAGATGAACAAGATAGCTGGGAATTAGCCAGCTTAGCTTTGGTTTTTTTTTTTTTGGTGTTTAAAAACTCCCTTTCAAATTTGAAGGTGATTTGACTGCGCTGTATTTTCTTTCTAAGCACGCTTTCATGACACTGAAATGCAGCAAAGGTCAAGACTTTTGTGAAGTCTAACTTGAATTTTGCTTGCGAAATAATACACGTTTTGGGTTCACGACGCGTTTGGGCTGTGGGCTTTCGCAAGGTGAGAAGAGAGGGGTGAAACGAATGTGTTGGCGGCTGCTTAGCGAGCACTGTCTCTCCAGAAGGGATCTGAAAACAGATCTAAAAACCTGCGAACGGGGATTTCCGGCAACGCTCCCAAACCCTCCCTGTTGGGTTCCAACCCCGGCTTTGCGCCGGGTCCCACGGGAGCAGCGTGGTGGTGTCGGCGGCCGGGAAGGCGGAGGGAAGCACCAGCCTCCTTGGGCTGCTGGAGGCTGCTTTGCTGAATATGCTGTTTACCTGGTGCTTTTGTTTGGCATCTCGCTTCTTCCACGGCCGCGTGTTTGAGCGGCCTGGATGCCGGCGAAACCCGGGGGGTAAGCCTTTACCTGCAGGTTTTTGGTGCCGAGGTGGAGGACCTGCTGGATGTAGCTGCTTTTTCCGGGGCTCCCTGCTCTGGTGTGACATTTCGTGTGATCCCACTATAAATTATTATCATCGAGGACCAGACTGAGCAACCCCCCCGAATGAGAGCAGTGCCTCATTTGCTGCTTTTTTTAATTCTCTTCTTCCCCCTCCAGTTTCCCCACTTCAGGCGTGGTTAGGCATCATCACTCAGTTGTAGGTTGAATCTGCTTCAAGCAGATTAAACCTTGTTGCCCCTCATCCCAAAACCCCCCGAACCTCCTCTCCTCCCCCAGAAGTCACCCTCTCGACATTCATCTTCCATGGGGGTCCAAATAACAGTTATCCCAAGGAAAGATGGAGTTGGGGGGGGGGGGGGAACACACCAAAACCTCCAGACATGGCCCTTACTCCTTAATCTCACTGGGTAGAGTTACACATCTGGTAGAGGCTTGTTCGTTGTTGCTATTACTTTTATTGTGTCTTTAGCAGTGATGAAGTTCAGATGGCAGAACCAGTGGGCCCCAATTTAATTTCGTCTGGCCTCCTGTAATGAGCAGGATGTGATCGCCGGGAAACGCTGGCTCAGCCGCGGTTCCAGCGGGCAGGCGCCCGCGTGCCGTGGTGACGGGCAGAAGCGGCGCGGGCGGGGAGCCGGACGGGCAAAACCCCACAGCGACGGTGGGAGGGGAGGGAAAGGAGGACAAATCTGGCAATGGGGATGGTAACGGGTGGGTGGAGGTGTCTGTGCTGTGTGAGCATCGAATACTGCAGCGAGAGGGGTGGCTGGATAGACGGACGGACAGATGGACAGATAGCGTTTCATGTCAAAACCCAGAGGCAAGGTCACGAGGTGGATCTCCACCTTTTTTTGGTGGTGTGGTGCCGTGGTGCTTTCCGAGGTTGCTCTAGCCCTGATGGCTCTTCCCTGGCGACTTCCGTGACCCTCCGGGTTTCCAGTGGTGATGTATAGAAGCTCCCGCCTCTCCCCCGATGTCTGCAAATGCATGTGTCTAAGGGCTATACAGGATTCATTTACGGGCCTCCCGTCGGTGGGCTATGTGCATGCAAAATGAAGGTTGTATTTGGCTTCTAATATTCGGATCTATATTCCATATTGTGTTGACCAAGAAAAACAACTCAGCCCCTGTGCTGAAGAATGTGATGGACTGCTGACTTTCAGAAACGTACTGTAAATCAAGGAGGCTAATAAATACTTGCTATTAATAAAATGGGGCTACTGCCTTTCCAGTTATTTTCCATGTTTTACAACACCTTAAAATTTAAATGGAATGAAAAAGGCAATACTTTTTGGACCTTCCCTTTTCGCCCAGCATGGTTGTTGCTAGACTTAACCTCCTCAAATGCCCAGATTTTTTTTTTTTTCCCTTGATGAGAAGGTCTAGATGGAACAGTAAGACCCCTGCCCGACCCCATGGAGCTGGTGAGGGGCCGGCCCCAACAACAGGGTCCCCTTGGCAAGAGCTGACCCCTTGCCGGGTTGTCCCTATGGTCTGGCAGGAGGTCCCTAGAGCTTGTCCTTGCCTTCCAGCCCGATGCATGGAAGAGCCTGCAGCCACAAGCTGTGCTGCCTGCATGGGTCCGTGCTGAGCCCTGAATGCTTCCCAGCTGTGAGCCGAGCACCAGGCTCTTTAAATAGCTGCGCCCTTGCAAAGCGGGACGCTTTGGGCAGGGGGGGAGTAGAGGACAGACCCCTAAATAAACCTTCGTTACGTGAGTGTCTGTCCTTTCCCTCACCTCCTCCTCGAGCCCTGCGCTGGCAAGCTGAGCCCGGGGGCTGTGACACCTCCGTCCCCCTTCCCCATGGGCCAAGGTTGCCTTCTTGGCGGCCCTCATCCCACGGCTTGTCTCCAGAAAAGCCCCTGTCGGCGGGTGCTGCGGGCTCTGCCTGCTCCGCTGTCCCCAAGCACCCCCGCACCCCGAATTCCAGAAGGGATAAAACGTAGTCTTTTGTTCCCGCCCCCCCCCCCCCCCCCTTCCCCGGCAGACCTCTTCCATCTGCCTCCCTGGCACGCTCCCCGGGGTTCAGCTTCTCCGTTCGGAGGCTTTGGGGAGTAACATCCCTTCGGGAGCTGCTTTGCACCTGGCAGCTCCTGTAGGCTTTTTGCTGCCTAAAATCCCCTTTTTAAATCTTTTTTTCTTCCCCCTGTCCCCCCCCTCCCTTCTCTCCCCTGCTGAAGGGAGAGCACCTTCTGCAGCTGTAGTGATTAAAGGGGAGGGGAAAAAAAGCTTATTTAAAATAGAGCCTGGCAATATAAAATAAGGTGTGGAAGTGATGAAGGATCCTGGGGTATATTAAAGCAGGGGCTGGCATTTTCGACATCTCTCCTACCCGCGGCGTGTTTGAGCACCTCTGAGACCAGCTGTTTTGAAATGTCGAGCATCCGCCCCCGGGCCCTAATTCGGGCAAGTTTAAAAACGTTCTCTGGGATTTAGTCAAGTCGTTGCCGTTTTCCTCGCCCGAAGACCCCGGGACTGGCAGGGGACAGGGGGACAAATCCCAGCCCGGCCCCACGCCGCCTCCCGAGGGCGAGGGGGTCAGGGGATGGGCTGTCCTGGAAAGTGCGGAGGTGGGGAAAGCCTCCCTGGCTTTTAAATGCTTTTTTAAAGGCTCTTGGAAGTGTATTCCCAGCGTTGCTGTAAGAGGCAGTCAGGAGAAAGGTGGGGAGAGAAAAAAAAAAAAGAGCTCATTGCATGTGATCCCGGGCAGGCACGGGAAAATTATGCATTTTTCCGGACTACCTTATTCCCTTCTGTGTATTAAACATTATTTTAATATTCAAGTGACAGTGTTTTATAATTAAGCTAAATGTAAGAGGTGGAGTATGCCGGAGAGCTCGGCGGGGCGTGAGGAGGTGAGGAAGGCTTCCACCCGCTGCCCGGGATTAACCCCCGGCCGCAGCGTCCTCCGCGGCCGCGCTGCACGGCGCTCCGATGCCGGCGCGCCCCGCGCTTCAGCGAGTGAAACCTTTAACTCATCAAGGTTGTAATGTTAATACAGAAGAAAAGCTTTTTGAAAAAATTACATTAGATCAGACATCTATTGAACTCATGAGGGGAAATCTAGCCCCTGAGAGATAGAAACTAAAGAGCTGAGCCATAAACCAGTATGATAACATCCTTATTATAAAATGCAAATTAAGGGGCCCAATTCACTTTAAAAAAGCATTATGAGTATTTAATTTTTCTAGTGGGAATATCTCTGAAGTTGGCCTGTGTGTGGTTTTTTTTTTGTGCTGCGTACTTTAGAAAAAAAAAAAGAAGAAAGTAAGTCAGGCCATGAAGAAGCTGCTGAAGGCGGAGTTGAGGATGCTGAGCGGTGGTTCGGGTGTCAGAAGTAGTACCTGGTGCTTATTGTGGGCAGGAGAGCACAGATTTGCACCAGATTGGGATGGGGAGACCCCAGCTAAAGGCAGCAGCATCGCCGGTGGGTTTCTGGGGGCGTAAAGCGGGGTCCAAACCTGCCCTGGGGTTTATTTTGTTTAAGTTTTTCATCTCTGGAGTGGCTCGCTGGGTCCCCACGCGTCTCTGGCTGGCGGCTCGGTGCTGACACTGGTGTTCTGTGGGTCAAGAAGCATTTGGTGGGGACCCCATTTGAGTTTTGGGGATTTTCTGGGCAACCCACTCACCCTTGGCGTTGCATCTCTTTTTGGGGGTGCCCGGGCTGCCACGATGCTGCCGACAGCATTAGGGGTTACAGGTTATAGAAAACGTACGGTCTGGTGAAGGGACCACAGGGCTTTTGGGCGCTTTGTTTGAGGCGCTTATTTATGCCAGGAGCAATTTGAGACTTCACTGTATCTGCCGAGTTTGCTTTTTTCTGGCCATTCCTTGTTTCCTGGAGACTTTTAAAATAACTTCTTTTTTCCCCCCTCCACCTCTGAAGTTGGAAGGTGGTATAATCGCTGCCCTTGCCTTTGCCCTTGCTGTTTGCCAATTACGGAGACGAAAGCCGGGCTGTGATGGGGGCCACTGGCTCCGGATACCCACACCCCCCCAGCCCCTGCAGCTCGAGTTTGGGGCTGGGCTCCGTTCCCACACTGCGGCCGCTGCCGTTCGGGGCACAGAATAACGGGGTTGGGTTAATCGGTTGAGGAAAACCCTGGTCTCCAGCTGGACCCCAGTGGCTGAGCTTGGACTGGGTGCGAGCTGTGCCTTGAAACCTGTTTCTCATCCCGAGGCTGCCTCCCTGTCCCCTTTCTGCCGATGGAATACTCATTTGTTCCCAAGCCGCTGTTTACAGGGAATATTGCTGCTTTTTAAAGCTGCACGGACGAATGCAGCCGACAAAGACCATAAAATAGCGGTAGGTAATGCCTGCTGTCAGGCACTGGCTGGCCGAACCCTTAGAAATACAGACTCCTTGCTCTGAGTTTAAAAAAAAAAAAAAAAGAAAATAAATCCAGTGTATCCTTCTTTTATCTTGTTTAGGAATCATAAATTTAGCAGGTAACAGGGTTAGTGGACTGGCTAGGCAGCTGTATGGGGCCGTAGGTTAGTGAGGCTGGAAGTATTTATGGGGCTGCGGCTCAGCTGGTCCCCGGAGGGGGCTGTGCCGGCCGGGCGCCGCCGGGGAGGGGCTCATCGCTCGTTGCACGTAGTATTGAACAGCTATTAAAAACCAAACCGCCTGTTTCTGATCGAGCAGGGCCATACCCTGGTAATCCTCCCGCCGGTATCGAGAAAAAGGGGAGTTTTAGGAGTGGGTTTTCCCCCACCCCCTCCCGCACCCACGCGGGAGCGCCCGGAGCATCGCGGGGCCGAGAATGGCCCGGCTGCAGGGGCAGACGGGGAATTTGGCTCGGCGTTCGCCAAGCGAGCTTTGGGGGGCGGCGGGGGGGGGTATCAGGACGATGTAAAGCCGGTGGCCGAGCCCCGGCGACGCGCGCTCTCGGCCAGGCGCGCCGGCGCTCTCCGCGCCGCGTCCCCGCTCGCCTGCGCGTCCCCTAAAACCTCCCTCTCCCCTCGGTTTAGGACTCGGAGCCTCGTAAATCCTTCTGACCCGGGTGCTTTATCGGGTCCCCCAGCTTCTCCCTGCGAAACCGCGGCGTGGGTGGCGGGGGCGAACACCTGCGCGGGGGATATCCTCCCGCTCCGCCGCGGCCGGCCGCTATCGCCGCCGGGGAGGCGGTTGCGGTTTCGTAGTTTTTTAGCTGCGAAACGAGGAAGGATGTTCTTCCTTGCGGTTTGCAATTACGGCGTGGAAAGTAACAAACGTATTTTCTGCGTCCCGCCCCAGACGGGCTCCCCGGCAGCCCGGCTGAGATAAGGGGCGATGCCTGGGAAAGCGGAACCCCGGCGGGGAGGGAGTTGGGAAAGTGAGTGTAAAAGCTGCCTGGGAGCTCGAGTGCGGAGCCGTGCCCGTGCGTGGCTCTAGCAGCGTTTGGAAAGAGCGTTTAATACCGCACAGCACCTCGCTTAAACAAAAAAAACCACTCCAAACCCCCCCCCCCCCCAAACCAAACCCCGAACCCTCCCTTCGTTGCCGGGATTGCAGCAGCTGGGAACCTGATGCCCTAAACCCAGCCTCCATCTTTACCCCTGGAAAGTCTTCAGTTTTGGGGAGCGGGGGGTGTATGTGTGACACGCGCGCGCTCCTCGCACGCCGGCGTTTGCGCCGCCGAGGCCCCGGGTTGGCACCGGCGAAGGGCTGGTCTGGCTCTGGAAGGGCTGCGGGGGGAGAGTCTGCTCCAGGAGGGAGCGATGCCTGGTTTTGGGTTTGTTCATCACCCCGAAGATGGGTCCTGGGCCGGCTTGACAGAGGCTGCCGGGGAGCTGCCGGGGGGGTGGGTGAGGCTGGAGCGCGCTCGCTGCGCGTGCCCGGAGGGGTCGGGGGTAAGATGTTGAGAAATGGTGAGCTGCTGGTTTGCAAGCAGTGGGAGCGTCTGGTTTGGCCCCGGCTATGGGTGCTCCCGCCCCAGCCCCTGCCGCAGTGGGCAAGGGCTCCCTGGGGCGCGTCCAGCCGCGGCGAGGGTGTTCCTGGGCACGCGCCTTTTTTTGGAAAAGCGCGATGGGTGCTTCTCCTCACGCCTCCCTTACATCTTACCAGGAGAACGATGCAAAATCTGATTTATTTATTTTTTTTTCCCCCCTCCCCACCTGCACTGATCACCCCTGGTCGCAGGGCTGGAGCAGCAGGGCCGCTCGCAGAGCGGGGCTACCTCGGATTCGCTTTCTCGCACACCTATCTTTCTCCTCTTTAAGGGAAGAGACTGAACCGGGGTTGCCCTGGGGAGGATTTATGGAGGGCGAAAGAGCAGGGAGCTGCCTCAGAAATCAGTGGCACCCCTGGAAATACTTGATGCTACAGGATTTCTTGTCTAAAAAAAAAAAAAAATGGTAGCGTTGTTTCTTGCGCTGTGGCGAGAAGGTGGAGGCGAACCCTCCCCGGACAGGGAGGCACAGCCGGGAAGGGGATGATCTTTGCCGGTGGCCCTGGCCGGGACGTGCCGCTCCCCCCGCGGCCGGGGCCCTGCTCCCCGCACTGCTCGGCAGGTTTCGGCATGACTCACCAGAGCCTGGGACAAGGTGGGGTGTTTTCTTCCAGGTCAGGATTTAGGTGGATTGGCAAAGGGCTGTGGGAATGCTTCTTGCATGTGTGTGTGTCTTTTTTTTTTTTTTTTGGGCCCCCCCCTTTTGTTTCCCTGCAAGCAGTGCCGGGCTCTGCCTTCACCCGGCCGGGGAGCGAGGGAGGGCTCGGGCTGCTGCGGTGCCCGCTCAGCCCTTGCCTGCATCCCACCCCGCACCTCTGCTCGGCATCTTTCCTCCCCTTCTCCCCGCCGGCCCCCCAAGATCGCTCCCCGTCTCTAAAGAGGTCAGTGCCTTTGCTCCTGGCCGGGGTCTGCCAGCGCACCCCCAGTTTCCTCCCTCCTCCTGGGGTGCGTGTAACGATGGGGTCAGCTCGCGCTTACGCAGGCGCTGCCGTGCTTGGGATAACGGAGGTGACAGAGAGAGGGGGACGAAGCTGCCCCGTATCTTCGTTCAAGACTCGGCTCCGAGGCCCGTGGCGTGATAAATAATAAGCTGCGATTAAAGGTGCCCGCACCGTACCGATCGGAACTGCAAGAGGTTTTGCGGCGGACGGACGCGCCGCCGTGCTGGCTGAGACCCTCGCTTGCGGGTGTTTGGGGTGGCCGTGAGGGGGGCTGCCGCCGAGCGGACGCGAAAGACGCTTCGCGTTCGTGCTGCTGCTGTTTAACGTGCGTTCAGCCCCGCAGCTCCAGCTCCGCTGACGCAGGGCTCCCGGCCGTCGCCCGCCCAGGGCCGAGCCCGCCCGTGCCTCCTGGTGCCCCGTCCGCCGCAGATCAAAGGTCTCGTTCCACCGACTCGGGATAAACGTGAGGTTTTGTGCCACCGGTTCCCGTTGTAATTGCGTATCTGCATGGGATAGACCCGAGGGCAAACCGCCCTGGCACTCCATCAGCGCTTTCCTGCGCGCGCTTCTGGGAAGCGGAGGGACAGCCACATGCATGACCTGTTCTTCTGGCCTCTCCTCAATCACATTGCAGCCTCGGGTGCATTTTTAGCTCCTCTGAAATATTTTGGGGGTGTTTTTTCATGTTAGTGCCTCAACCATTTTTTTTCTTTTCTCTTTTTTTTTTCTTCCCCTCCCCTCCTTTGACATGTCCGAACCATTTCATCCCATTCTTAGTATTGACATAAAAATGCAGCTGAGAAAACACTGAAGCTGTTTCAACAACTGCTGCGCTAAGAAGTAAAGTAAACCAGAAAGTAGTTATTACACTGAGAGCTTCCTCTTTAAATCAGCTGGGGGGGGAAGAAGTGAGAGTACTTGGTAATTAGATTCTCTCCCTCATCCTAATTGCATTACCAATAAATCAGCTCTGAAAATCTGTTTCTTTTTACGTTTTCTTGAATTTAGCCTTTGTCTGAGGATCCTGGAACAAGAGAGCTGCAGTAAATATGATTAACCTACAGTTAATTACGGGGGCGTCCTGGCCCTGCCCCGTGGACGCTCAGCCCACCGCGGGAACCATCGGCCTCTTGGAAATCAGCCCCGTGCCAAACCCGGGGGAGAGGCGCAGCGAGAGCTCCTTACCGGCATCCTTTGGGTCCAAACGCAAGAGGCTTTACGTTAGGAGATAGTTTGGCACGCACAAGCGTCCGATGGAAAAAATTAACTTTTCCTTAGCATGCCTTTTCCTTCTCCACTTCCCCCCCCCTTCTCTTTTCGGGGTTGCGAAAGGGCCGGGGAGTTTTAGTTTAGCAAATGCCTCTTATAAATACCTCGTATAATTTCAGAGTCCCAGACCTCGAATCCCTTTAAGCTCTGATTAAACCATATGTACGTTGTATATTTTCGTTTTGAGCGGAAGAGAGGATGTTTAGTTAATATATAATTATGTGCTGGGTCCACGGGCTGCGGCTGGGCACGGGGAGAAACCCACGAGCTCAGAGAGGGGAGGACAAAGGAAAAAGCCCTCCCGAAACTGTGTGGGGTGTCCCCTTTCCCTTAATTGAAGTCGGGGCAGGTCTCTTGCGGTAAGAGGCGAGCGATGAGAGCTGATCGGTGACCTTCCACCGAAATCTTGCGCTGTCGAAACCCGGCGGTTGCACAAGAGGCAGGGCGGCGATGCGCGGCACCGCGCCGCGGGACTCCCGGCGAGTTTGGGACAGATCGCGGCTCCCAATTCACCGGTGGTTCCTGCGCGTCGTTCGCGTCGGCGCGCTGGTTCGCGTGCGCTGGGTTACGTCCCTACGACACGCAGCCGGACGATTGAGCAGAAAAATCAATGCTGACAGGCGAAAAAAAAAAATAAACCCTTGGTGAACACGATGTAAATTCTGGGTCGAAGGAGTTCGCCCTCTCCCCCTCGTGACTCAAGTCCACGGTTTGCAAAGCTGTATTGATATCACGCAGGAGTTTCTTCTGGGTGGGATGACGAGGACCGTAGTGTTGACGATGTGATCGCCTTCGGCAGGAAAAAGAGGGAGTCGTGCCCCCAACACGCAACACCCCTTGGGTGCTGTCAATGGGGAAAGTTGCGTAGGAGGGACGCCGGAGTGTGCTACCTCCCTTCGGAGGGCATCAGCGAGACTGGAGCTGCTCCGTGCTAGGGGATGAGCCGGGGGTGATGCCGGCACTTGATGTGACCTCATTGACTGTCCCGTAGGGTCTGACCCGGGTGGGCAGACCCACGCGCAGGTCGCGGGCTCTGCTGACAGCCCCGGGCATGGCCAGGGGATGGGCTGGGGCCGGCAGCCATCCAGGGAGCCCAGGCAGGAGAAGCAAGAGGTGGGGACAGAGACGGAAAGGATGGAGCGGACGAGGCTACATCCTTCAGGACTCAGACACCCGGCCCGGGACCTCTCTTAATGCTGCTCAGAGAAGCATTGGAGGCTTGCCAGGTTGGCCGGGGATGGGAACGGCCTTCAGCTGTGGCCACGCTGGCCCCTCTGAGCATGACCCCCAGGTAGGGCCGTGCCAGCCCGCTCCTCCGGCCGCTGCGCATTGCGGGGGTCTGCGAGGCAGCCGATGAGGGCGCGGGCTAAGGGCACGCCGGGGAGCCAAGGGCTGGAGCTGAGCTCGGAAGGAGAGGCAGCGGGTTGCGCGCGCCCGCGCTTGGGTTTGCCTTGATGTCACCTGGGTGTCGCGGAGGGTCCCTGCGCCGGCTGAGCTGCGATGCCGGCCTTCGCCCGCGTCCGCTCTGGCCGCCGCAGCCTCCTGCTCGCCCCGGAGCGGGCTTTGTCTCTTCGGCTGGACGCGGGAGGCAATGCTTGCGGCCTGCGTTTGCCTTTGGCTGGCTCTGAAAAGCGTTTCTCTGGGCTGCCCACCTACGCGACCGCCTTGGGGTGCTCCCGACGGGGAGGACGGGAGGTTCACCGGGGAGCTGCTGGCCGTGGGGCGGGTGAGGGGTGCCCATGGGCTGCTTTCTGCTGCCGCTCTTTAAAGTCTTCAGGGCTCTTTGCAAATACGTCTTGTCTCTGGAGCATCTCCCTGTGCCCGTGGTGTGGCATCCGCAACATATATATTATCACGCTGTCTTCCTCCCGCGTTTGCCGGAGGGTAAAGCTTAGCATGGGCCACGCGTTAGATTTTTGGAAAACCTCTCTGCTCCCTGGCACCGCAGGCCCAGCTTAGCCCTTCGTCTGCGCGAGAGAAATAAATACATCGGGTGTTATGAGCGCGCGGGATTGCGTAGTGCTGTTTTGAAGACGTACGTCTAGAGCTGGGGGCACGGTCTGTGCTGGTGTATTAATTGCGAGAAGATGCGTTGCTCCATTATCCTGGCAGAAATACATTTTTCTTCCCCGTACCTGACAATTCATGGTTTTGGGAAGGGCTGGATTTTAGCGCTGCAGCGGGCAGAAGACTTTAGGTTTCTGGCAGGCTTATCTTGGGGGTTTGAAGTTCATTGGAGCACTAAGCACGGCTAAATTAATAAAAATCACCAAACTGCGTTGCCTGGGGACATCAGTGTCTCTTACAAGTGCTGAAAGGGAGGGAATATTCAACCTCTCTGATGGGCGGCTTTGTACCATGACGAGCGTTTCCCTCGCTGGTGAGTCAGGGATGAAGCCACCATGGGTTGATTCCTCCTTACCTTGGGGGGCCTTGCAGAAGCAAACGTGGTGCCTGGAGACCAGACGATGTCAAGTCGCTGGATTTGGCCGTAGAAATGGCCCCCCCGCAGCAGTTCCGCAAGCGGTGTGGTGGGGATGCGGCTGGAGGGAGGTGGGCGGGAGGGTTTGGGGCTGGGGGAACCCCACAGCTGGTCTCGCCTGTTGCTGGGGTAGATAAAAGAAGAAAGCGCAGCAGATGCCGGTCCCACACCGAGGCCAGACCAGCTCCTCTGGTCCCAGAGGTCCTCTTCACCCCCTCCCTGGGTTTGGCTCCAGGCAGGAGACCCAGCCATGGGGACACCTTTTCTTCCTTTTTTTTGATCCTCAGAGCGGCAGCGGGGAGGGCTTACCCGGTGCCACCAGGTCTCCATGGTGTTGAGCTCAGCCCAGCTCTCCTTGGGACACGAGGGGCTGTCTCCAACACCGCAAGTCTTTGCGGTCCCTCCCTCGGTGAGGTTGTATCACCTTGTCCTTGAAGACACCGCAGACCTGGTCTATATCCCCCCTCCCCTCCTTCCCTCTGAAAACCCCAGCAAAGGTCGGTTTGATTAATTTTTTTTGGCAAACCCACAGTACAACTGGCTGGACTGGTTTGAAAATGCCTGGTGGCAGCCGCGGCCTCGTGCGAGGTTGCTTCAGGATCGCACCTCCCAGGCCGTGAGTCACGTGCGGGGATGGCGTGACTTGCGCCGTTCGGGGTCCGTCCCGCTCGGCTTCATCCGTCGCGGTCTCACCGTGGCCCGAGGGGAGGTTGGTGCTGGTAGCTTGGAGGAAACATGAGGTTATCTTGAAGTTATTTTGGCCGCCCCTTCGTCCCCCTTCGCGTCTCCGTCTCTGGCACGGGGTACCCGGCTTTAGCTTTCGGGTAGCTCCGGCAGCAAGGATTGCAAAACAGAGACTGATCCGTTAAAACGTCCTCCTGGCCTCCTGCGGACCCCGCGCGGCTCTCGGTTCTGGTTTGAGCGATTGGGGATTGCGCCACGAGCCGACTGCTTAATGGATGCTGAGGTGCGGTCTGGAAGCGAAAAGGCGTATGTTTTCCGCCACACGAACAAACCAGAAGTCTTTTCCGCTGCGGTACGGTCCCCCGAAGCGTTGGGTGACGCCCCGCTGGAGCTCCGGCGGGGCCCTCGACTTTGAACTCGACCGAGGAGTGGGGATCTTGCGGCTGGTAGCAGCGAGGCCGTCGTTTTAAGGATGCAAACGTTTAATGTACAATAACGAGTCACGTAATGAACGTCCAAAAGAGCGACGTCTCCTTCGGTTTCACGCGCCCGGAGGCGCGGGAAGCGTTGGTCGCTCTGACACGGAAAGCGGCTGGGCAGTTCCACTGGCGCGCTCCGAAAAGAGCGCATCGCGGAACTTGAAAAAAGGCTCAGAACCGCCCCGCGCTTCCCGGTCACCGCTTCGAATTCGCTTTGCCTCCGCTCCATGTCGGAAAGGGACGCGGGGTTCGGGGCTGTTTGACTCCGAGCTGGCGATGTTGGGTCTTCGGAAGCGAGGACGGGGAAAGGAGAGCAAGAAGGCATCTATAAGGGGTTCCTTCCCTCCAGGGAAAGATAAATGAAAAGGAATAAAAGCTGGCTCCCTGACGCCGCGCGGGGCAGAGGTGGGGCACCCCCGGCCGGGAGCAAAGCTGGCTCGCCCGGGGCCGGGCGCTCGCTCTGGCTTTTGAGGTGCCCACGGACGCGTAAGTTTGGGCGATGGCCTGACCCCCCTGCTGCCGCCTCACCGAAACTCTCCGAGGCTTTGGTGGAACAGGGTTTGGCTCAGAGCTTTTCACTCCTTTTTTTTTTGTTGTTGTTTTTTTCCTTTTTTAAAATTTTTTCTTTTTTCCTTTTTCTTTTTTGTTTTTTTTCTTTTTTTCTTTTTCTTGTTTTTTTCTTTTTTTTTCTCCCCCCCCCCCCCCCCAATTCATAAATGAGTGGAGCCTTGCAAGGTATTTTGAGAGTTTAGGGCTATAAGGTTTGTTTCTTCCCTTACCAAAATTTCGGGGAAAGCAGCACCCCCATCATTTTAGCCGGGCAGGACCAATTAATGACTTCTCATGCTGCAGAAGACAACAAAACCTGGGTAATTTCAGCAACGGTAGAAAAATCAGTCTTGTGCGTGTGCGTGCCGGGGAGGTCTTAAATGAAACGTTGCCTTAGAAAGCAAAGTTCTAGTGTTTAAAAAAAAAAAAAATTCCAGGTTTTATCTGTTTTACCAAAGGCTAAAATGAATTCTTATGTATATTTGATAAGAATATTTGTTTTGTTTATAGCCCAGCGTTAAGGATACTTTTTCCTTAATAAGCTCGCGCCAGAGCTCCCGTAACCGTAGCCTGAAGGATATGTTTTGCGAAAATGAAAAATGAACATATTATTTACCTATCGATACCGCGCAACGTCGATCAATGCAAACCGGCGGCGCTCCCGCCGTCGCGGGAGGCGGGCTGCCCTGTCTGGGCAGCGCGGGGACTTTATCCCTAATATCGGAGCTTTCAACCGCCGGGCCGACGAAATGCCTCTCCGACAGCCAAGCCATTAATTACCATCATCTGAGCCTAATTCATTCATCCCTTTCCCTCTCATGCGGAGGGACAGGGAGGGCCGAGGGCGCTCGGGGAAACGTCGGCACGATTCCACGTTCGTTATGCGGCGAGCGCTGCCCGCGACTTTGTTGGTTGCGGTGGCTTTAATTGAATGGGCTTGCCAATAAAGCTGTTGTCATTCAGCGAGTGAATTTGTTGTACCACTCGCACGGCAGCTGCTGCACACAACCGGGCGCTTCCTGAAGGCAAGCCAGCCTTGCGCTACCCCGGCTGGAGATTTCTCTTCCTTTTCGCCTTTCCCCCCAAAACTCATCCCTAACGCGCCGCGTAATATCCCGTGGGTGACGTTTCCCGGCGGGGAGAAACGGGGCGTCACCTGCCCCAGCCCCTCGTGCAGGGGGGATGTCGCAGCCCCAAAAAGCAGCGGCCGTGGGCCGGGTAACCCCCTCGGGGCGCGGGACCGGCCGGTCAGCCCGTGTCTTTTTTCAACTAACGGGCGCTGACCTCCGTTAGCCTGCGCCGGCCGCGCCGGAGCATCGCTCTTCCTCGCGGGAAAAATAAATAGGGGATACGACAGATCATGTGTTTTGTCAGTCAGGAGCTCAGAGCCCCGTTAGGAAGCCCGGCAATATCGGTAAAATAAAGCAACATTAGGAGAGGCATTTGCTATATCGGATACGTGGGCTGTTGGGCCAAAACACGCTCCAACTTTCTGCAGCTTATAAAATATTAGGGAAGGAGAAGCGGGGGAACCGCTTGATTTACGGAGGCTCTAAAGTGATACTGAGATGAAGCAAAATACCCGGAGGCCTGAGAAAGCGTCGCGCTTTGCGTTTCGGCGCGTAGGACGAGCGTATACGCGATAGCCCGGCGAGCGGTCCCCCTCCGAACGCCCCATCCTTCTCAGGGGGCAGCTGAGATGCCAACCCACAGCGAACGCTACCTCTGCCCCCTCTTCTCTGCCAGGTCAGAGCAAAGCCCCGTATTTTATCACCCCCGAAGAAGCGTTTCAAGATGTTGTGGCCGGGTCCCCGCTCTGATTGGGATGAATTATTTTTTTTTCTTGGTGCTGTGCTGAGCGGGGGGAATTACCTCGAGAAGGAAGTTTTCTTCAGAGATGATTTCTTTTTTTTTTTTTTAATAACCGCTTGAAACGTTGCATTGAAATCTGAGTTCAGTCCATCAGATTTCTCCAGATTTATGCTTATTGTAGATTATTTTTAACGCATCCCAAGTATGGGTAGGTAGGGTATTTCGAGCTCTCTGCAACAAACCGGGTCGTGCTCAGCTGGATCCTAACTGAAACCGCAGGAGCTGAAGTAGTATTTTGGATGTGGATCTCACTTGAGGTGAATCATAACTTTGAAGAGAGAGGCTGGCAGTTAGATGGTTAAACTAGTACATGAACGCCTCTTTCTAGACATCCAATAAAAAAAAAAATTTCGCCCCATATAGGCTCATGTTATTTGAGTCGTAACTCATGAAGAGAAGTCTAAAATTGACTGATCGTGGTAAAACTTTCCTCGACTTCAGTATCAATGCATGTAGCCTGCGACGGGGACCTGTTGCCTTCAGCAACTGCTGAGCCTGCTTGCACAAATCCGTGGAGCTGGTTTTGGCAAAGGCTGCGGTGCCCATTTCCAGCCTGGGAAGAGTTACTTTTCTTGTTAGTTCGGGAATAAAATTACATCAAGCGTAAAGCTTGAGGGCCTTAAAGTAGTTGGCTTGTCTCATCTTTGCGGGGGGATCAACTCCAGGAGTAAAACCCTGACGGCAACTATCCCACTGATGTTCGTAGGACCATGATCTTTTTCCCCCTCGCTGTTTCTTGGGATGCTTCCTAGAAATTAAGGTGCTGGTCTACACTCCTAGGAAATACCTGTGTGGTCAAACCTAGAGCCATCGGCCAACACGCCTGGTGTTAGGCAACGTGTCTGGAGGCATGGGGCAGTGAGGGCGTATCAGAGGTAAAGCCTGGGATTTTAGGGCAGGACCATGCCAATCCGCAGTGGCCACCTCTCCTGATGGTTTGGGGAGGTGCTGGCTCCCAGCAGGTCTGTCTGGCAAAACAGGTCTGCACCGCGAGCGACCCTGAGCTGATGCAAAGGCAGCAGGTGGGTCCGTACCCTTCCACCCGGTGCCGAGTTAGTTGTCAGGAGTGTGTGGATGAAGTTAAATAACCCCGGCGGGATCTGTTGCTTGCTGCTGGGGAGAAGACTCGTGATGGCTGGAGGAAGCAGTGGCAGCACTGGCGTGCTGGGTCTGCTCCTCCTCCTGGCCAGCAGGGTTGGAGGCCCCAGGGCACAGTGAAGCTCCCCAGCTGTGGTGGGACCTGCAGATCTCTTCCTGCATGGATGAGTTTGTCCCCTTTCCTGCTGCACCAATGCTCACAGGTTTGGGTGTCCACGGCATGGGACAACCCATTGGGTTGGAGCACTGTCTGCTGGACCTCCAGCTCAGCTGGGGGCCAGGAGAATGGGGCAATCTTAATAGCGAATAACCAGTGGTTTAGGTTACTCCAAGTAACCCAATTTACCTTGAACACTCCTCTTGGAGCAGGAACGCTCAGAAAGTGGCTGTGTCGGTCAATTATAGACTTAGGGTAGTTGACAACCTTTTTTCCTGTCATCCCTTCCCACCACTCCCCAAGCCTCTGCCAGAGAGGACAAGCCCAACGACAGCAAGCACACACCAACCTCCGTGAGCAGTGGCAAGCAGCCAAGATGAGAGTTCACGGTAGCTTCATGTCGTCTTTTCCTTTCCGGGGGTATAACGCCGTCTATGCGGAACGCAACCGCGTTACTATTTTTCTTTTTAAAAGACCAGGCTGACAAGGGCTTTTGTGGGCTTGTGTCTCCCACACTATTAGAAACAAATTTTCGGTATTAAGAGCCACGTAGCTCTCAATTAACAGCTAATAAAGTAGGCTCCTCTTTATTTAGAAGGGTTATGTTGTTCTTAATTCTTCTGTGCCCTCCACATGCGTGGTTTGAGAAAATTGTGCAGGCATACTGAGCTTCCTTTAGAATGAGATTTTTGCACAGAAAACACAAATAAAGCGTAATTTTTCAGGGACTGAGGTGAACGATTGGGAGAGCAATGCCTTGGAGAAGGCAGACTCGAGTGGAAGGGAACTGACCACTGAAACCAGAGCCTAGAAGTGCCGTAAATATAGGCTTGAGGCAGGTCAGTGCTTATTTTTATTTCTCTATGGCAAGCCTTGCTTTTGCCTTTAAGCTTAGTAGAGTTGGCGAAAGCAAAAAAAACTTCATCCGGAAGCATCTCGGGAAGGGAAGAGGAACGTGGTGAATAAATGGTCAGATCACAAAGCCTGGTTATAACCGCGTGGTTCTCATTGAAATCCGAAATAATGTCGTGCACGTTCAGCTCGTTGACAGTACAGGCTTAAAAACTTTATTTCACGCGCTAAGTTTGTGTCAAAGCAACCCATGCAAAAAAACCCCCAAAACCAAAAACCCCCAAAACCACCAAAAAAAAAAAAACCCCCAGTCCCAACGTGTGGGAGCTTTGGAGTCGGGGTGGTGGTGGGGGCACGAGGAGGTGCCGTTAAGGCTTGTGAACACCCGATCTGTAAGAATCGGTTCTCGTGCCTCCCCCAGCTCGCGGTACGGGGCGCCGGCGGGACGCGCACCCCGGTGCCAGCTGGCCTCCGTGTCTCTGCCGGCCGCGGGAGGGCTCGGAGCCTCGGCACCCAACCCCTCCGCCGGCTGTCGGAGGCGTAATTAACCGCGTGGGTGGTAAAATGGCCCAGGGCTCCCCGTTTGCATTTTGTGCAACAGGAACGTTACCCTCCTCGTTCGGGCAAGGCGGCAGATAAAACCCTCAGCAGGGCAGCGGCGAGCGCCGACGGGTTTTGAAATAGCATGAGAATGGGTTTTATTACAGCACGTCGCTCGCTGGAACCGCAGGGCTGGCGCAAATAATCTCTTAAGAGAAGGCCTTTGTGAAGCTCGGTGGCTTTGTACAGAGGTTTACGGCTTGGCTGGCGGCCGGGGGCCGAACGCGCTCGCTCGAAGGGGCAGAGCGAAAAGCCGGGCCCGCATGGGAAGGGGTGAGCCAAGACGAAGGCTCTGCCCAGCTTGTCTGTGCTCTTCTGCAGCAGCCGTCACGGCCTCGGCCGTTTCGAGCCTCGCTGCCGGCAAAGCGTGACCCGCTTTCCACGGGTTGCCTGTGCTCTCGTGTCCTTTTTGGAGGGGAGAGCTCTACCATAATCCAGATTTTGGGGTTTTCTTTCTTGTTTTCGGCGAAGCGCGTTGCAGAGAGCAGCCCCGCTGCTCTTCTCCCTGCTGCCCTCCGGGTTTTTAAGTTTTCAGCAGGGAAGGGAAAAGCACCTCGAGGCTTCCTGTGGTCCTGGAAGATTTTTTATTTTTATTTTTATTTTTTTTTTTTCCCCTCCACGGGCATCCTCCCTTCCCGCCGGGCAGGCGAGGGCGGTGCAAGGAGAACCATCTCCCCATAGCCCAGCAGGTAGCAACTGCCTTTGGCTGAGAGTCCTCTGGGCATGGCAGAGGGACAACCCTCTTCAGAGGTGACGTCTGCCCTTCTCCAAGAGGTCTTTCTTGGGTGGACTTGAGGCTCTGATAGGAGTCTTCGCGTAGCTGTGCCCGACGATAGCGGCTCTCCGTTCGTATAAAGATTACGCACGGAGGTCCCGGTCCAAAACACCTCGAAGCTGATGAAAATCTTGCTGATGGCTTTGATGGGCTTTGCTCCAGCTCTGCAAGGGCGATGAAATCAGAAGTCAGAGCCTGCAAAAATGTGGGGGTGAGATGCAGAAAGGCTGAAACTGGTGCTAGGATTAGTCCTAGACAAAAAAAAGGAGGGGAGACAACAAAACGTGACACAGGTGCTTTTCTGGAACTTTCTCTGCTGTTCATTTCAAACTACCGTAAAAATGCAGTTTCAGTATTGCAGGGCTTTTAACGGAGGCAGTGCTTGCTCTGAACAATTCATTTTCAGGTGATCCATTTCAATTTGCTTGTGATCACCAGGAAGGGGGGATATTCGGCTTAAAGCAGCCGGCCTTGTGTGGAATTCACACGGGTGAGAAGAATTCTGCAGCTGGGAAGTTACGACCGAGTACTGCGTTTCACTGCAAGCCTTTGCACGAGCTGGATGTTGCCCTTCCTAGTCCAGATGCTCCCTGCAGCTGGAATTACTAATATACAGTTACTTGGATAGGCCTAGATCTGGGTGCAGTGGAAGGCTGAGCCATTTCACTGAAGTTGAGATGCTCAAGACTTGCTGTGAAACGACCGAAATCCAACCTGCAACGACACTCGCCCCGTAGACTTAAGAATATTCTGCAATATCCAGAAAGCAGCGTTAAGCTTACATTGCTGTGGAGGATACCACGGCGCAAGAGGGGAGGGATGCGAATCACTCCGAGGTCCTCCGCTAGGTCCGAACGTCCCGAACCCGACTTGGCCCGGCGCACGCTCTCCCGCCTCCCTCCCGTTGCCACCGGGCTGAGCGAGTGCCGACAATCCCTGCCTACGGCTGCTGCCAAGCTTCTCCGGCTCTTTCCACCGGTTTGCCCAAGTGCTCAGGTGACAAGATGCGTCCTGCCCTGTTTTTGCAAAGGGATTTGGTGATTGCAAAACATGTCACATTATTGACTGGAAGTTGTTACCATCTGGTGGCTGTTTAGATGGTCTGGTACTAATGAGTAGGTAATCTCAATCAAGTTTCTAGGGGACAGCTGTCCCCTCTCGCTTTCTTCATCACGATCAGACACATCGTCGTTGCGCCGGACACTAATTGGCATTCTTGTTTGCGAAGATGAGTTACGAACGGCCAGGGAAGCGCTTTCCGCAAGAAATGGGTTGCGTCCTGTGGATGGGATAACAGGAGGAAAGCTGCCTCTACAGCAGCTGTGTTACGCGTTTTATGTGCAGGAAGGACTTCGGGTTTCTAGCAATCTTATACAAGCCGAAAACGCTCTCTAAAGGAGGAATCAAGGCATGTGAGCTATTGTAGATGAAGTAAGGCCAATAAAAATGCGCTGCTATCCCCTTGGCTTATTTCCTAACCCTCCCACAAGTCAATAGGTGCCTGCCCCAAAGTGCCTTGTCTTGTAAATGCATGCCCAGAAAATGCAACTTAGAAAAAAATGTCTAGTACACGCTCAGGGTTGCGATCAGGTGGAAGCTCTTCAGGGGCAGAAGCACATAATGGTCGCTGTGTTCGTGGTCGTTATGGGTTTGATGGTATTTGAAATTTTATTCAAAATCACGCAGAGCTGGGTGCTGCACTTGGAGACGTGGAGATTGGTGCTGCGGGGGACGTCCCCGTGGAGGGCGGCTCAATGGGAGAGTGTTGGAAATGATGCGGGACAGTAAACCCTTGCTGGCAGCTCAAATATAGCCTGAGAAGAAGTGTCACGGTCTCCCACCGCACAGAGGAAAGCAGGAACACAGATCGGTCACTCCCACTGCTGCTTCAGCACCTCTTTGCGTGTCCTCTCCTTGTGGTCCCCACCCATCGGCTCATGGGGGTCATCATGAGCCCGTGCAAGCCACGGGTTGGGTGGAGGTCCTTCGACTGATGTGGAGGCCTCCAAGGGACGCGTTTGCTGAAAACCGTGACACACCCTGAGGACCGAGGTGACTGAAGTTTGCTTATAGCAGAGCACGTGCTCAGCTCTGGCTTTACTCGTATGCGGTTCCTCCCATCTCCCTCCTCATCTCATCCTGTCTGTACTGACTTCGGGCTCTTTTTATATCTGAGAGGAGCAGTGGCGGCCGCGCTGGTGATGTGGTGTTAATTTGTCGGAGCGTGCTTATTTCGAGTTCAGGTCAGCAAGCGTGGTATCTCAGCCTGTTGGAAATTACTTGTGGTGGCTCACCGTCGTCGTATGTACTGTGATTTCTTTACTCGACAGCAAAATGCAACGTTAAAGACAATAATAATGACGTAAAGGCCTTTTTGAAAAAAAAAAAACCAACTAAAGGCATTCTTTTGTTCAGCTGTGGAGCAGGTGGGGGGTTGAGGCTAAACAGGAAGGTAGGCTTCATCTTCATCATCCAGCCATATGTTTTATTAACACGATGGCTTGATCCATCAGGTGCTCTGTGGAGCCGTGGCGTAAAGGCGTATGCATTGGCCACAGATGTGCATGTGGAGCAGCAGCACTGAATCACCTGTCATCCTGTACGGCTGGGGTGAAAGGGGAAGCTATTTACATAAATTATTGGAGAGCAGTAAATATTATTTCATGATATCACATCAAGATTAACTTAATCAAACTTGATATTAAGAGGCAGAATGATTTGCTCTTAGTCAAAGACACAATTAAAGAAGGTGCTTGAGGGTAAAGGAGAGTGCCTACTTGGGAAGATTTTTATCACACAATGGGTGATGTGTTGGGAAGCTTATAACCAAGATCTTAACTCCTCTGTGGATTTTGCAGCAACAGCCCTCCTAATTCTAGCAGCTGTTGCAGTTTCAGGCAGGGAGCTTTGACCTGAAGGGAGAGGTCTCTTAATCTTTAAAGCACCTCTTTCTCATTTTTAAGGGTTTCTGGAATTTTTGCAAAGATTCTCTTGGCAAAATTCATCCAAAATAAAGGCAAAACCATTCACGCTTCCCAGATGGGCTGATAGTCTGCCTGGCCTCAGCTACGCTGTGGGTCAAGACTGTGCCTTTTGCTGCTTGGAGTCTGTAGAGGGTTAATGTCATTTTAACTTCCTCTCGCTGCCGCTTTTCTCCTGGCCAGTAGAGACTTGAATAAAATAACGTTACCTATTTGCTGGGAATGTGGGTTCATTTGCTATTTAGGTAACTGGAAGTTGATGTCTTGAGTTTCCCACCGTGTCCATTGCGTCGGAAGTGTTTGTTTGTAGCTCCTCCTGAAGTGTTTGTAGCTCCTCCTGAAGTCAACGGATGCTTGAAGCGAGAGCTCAGTGCGTATTAGCTCACTGAGAGAAGAGATCCCTTGTTTGTTTATTGCCTCTAAAGTTGCCTGTAAGTCGATTACTCTTATACAACTTATATTTCTATAGAAAAGTAGAAGCTGAGCCATTTGGCCAAAAACAAGTCCCTAGATAGTCCCTACTCCCTGTCCTTTCTGAGGAAGGCTGAGCTTTCCCTCACTCTCATTGTATTTTTTAATCAAAAACCAAATTATCAGTTGGGGGGGCGGGGGGGACGCTTAAATTGAAAAAACTCTGACAAGTCTGAACTGCACCCTCTCTTTGTGCGAAACGCGTCCTCTTCGGTTCCCAACAGCGTCAACGCTGGCTGGAGGAGCTGGGAAAGGTTACAGATGTGCTCAGCGCATTCCAGGATTAGGCCCATTGTTTAAGTAATAACACTCAATCTCGCCAGCCCATGTTTACCACGAAGTCTTTATTTTTATTTTCCGTCCAGTCTTTCTACATGAAAGACGTAAGAGCTTTGTTTTTCTATAGCTCTTTCCCTGTCCTTGCCTTCCTGCTGTTTTCATAACCCGCTGTGCAGGCTTATGTGGCTCCCGTCCCTGGGGTTTCAGGTGACTGAGAGCAGAATTTGGCACAGGAAATTAGTAAACTAAAAAAAAAAAAAACCCAACCCCAAAACAACCCTGTAGCTTAATTACTATAATGTTTCTTTGGTTCATCTGAAAGGGATGCATAACGTTGGTTCTTCGGCAACCACTCGTAGGATGCTTGGGCATTGTCAATATATCTATTCCTTGATTCAATGTCTGTGTAATACAAGCATCTGCTGCCACTGGACACGAGGTCTCTGCCCTCTCCTGGGGATGCTCCATCGACCGTTTCTGGCACCTTCCGCCCGATCATGTTTGCATAAGCAAGTCTGAAATGCCTGGCCACTGCAAGACCAGCCCTAGCACCAGCTTGTAGGCAGGGCTTTTCCCCCGCTAGCTGCTCGGGGACCTGTTGATCATTGATTTGCAGTGAGGACACCACCTTTTAAGGGCCCTTTTAAATTTAACACACTTAAGTTCAACTTTGCCTAATTACTGTAGGATTGCCCTTCTCTTTTTTTTTTTTTTTAAATAACTATAGGTACTCACACCCTTTTCCTCATCTTCCAGATGAAGACGCTTGTAGGTAGAGAGTTATTAAATCTTCATATAACGATATTCAAGCTACAATAGAGCTTCAATAGTAAGGAGGTGGTGGTGAAACTGAGAGCCGCGATGTCCATATAGCCTTGGCCAGGGAGTCCGCCGACATCACCTTGGAGGCTACGAGCGCAAGCAAACGCAGCGTGCCCGGCGTGCAGCTATTAAAACACAGCGTATCTTGCTTCCCCCGGTCTTCCTTATTTAAACTGCTCTGCAACGAGGGGGAATAATCTCGTCTATAGTGAAGATAAGGGAGAACCGTTCTTGCATTACTCGCTCCTGAGCTTTCCTCTTTGGCCCTGCAATGCCTCCCAGGTCAGGGGGTGCGTAAGATTTGCCTCTGAGGAGGGGATGGACCTCAGACCTTTGTTTTGGGCGGGTGCTCTAACAGACCCTGTGCACTTAACCTCGGTGGTTGTCCATCCTTGCTTGTCCACTGGAGCATTAACGTCGCACTGTTTTTATATTTCTGGAGCGGTCTTTAGTCCTATAATTTTCTGATTTGATGCCGTATGTCTCGTATTCCCGGTACTTAGCAAGTAAACCTGTTGCAAAAATGAAATTTTCCATATGTAGCTTCCTCTTTCCTACCGCTACGGGAGACCTTTGCTCTCTGAACGGCTTGAACTCTGCCAGAAACTGTGCAGCTTCTGGAAATGCCCATTCCTGCCAGGTAGCTGAAGAGGGAGAGGGGCGACGCCCGCATTTTCCTTACTGAGGCTGAATTTTTTGGGTTCTCTCCAGCATTTGGTTGTACTTGGCGTTGCTCAGCCAACTGCTGCCTATGGCAGGAGAGATGTGATTTGGGCTCAGCCTATGCCGAAGGAGAAGTCTGTGAGCGAGTGGCCTGATGGCAGGGTTGGAGATGGTTTAATTATTACCTGATAAATCCAAAATAGTAATCCTGCTTAGATCATATTCCCTTTTTATCACGGGTAGCCTCAGCAGTGGTTTTAGTAGTGTTTAAATGCCTGATTTGTCATGGAAGGGAAAAAAAGCCAGTCAATTGTTTCCTTTGCATCTTAATGCTTTTGGGCTCAGGAACATCTGAGTAACTATTTTAATGAGAAGACTTCTGGTGAAATGCAGGTAAGATCTTAAAGACTTTAATTGCTCCCGTGAGAAGTCAGTCCAGGTTAAATAATAGCGCTCGGCTTGCGCAGTGGGGTGCAGAGCCCTTGGGAGGCAGGGAGGGGAACACCTCCTCCGGGGACAGCTTGGGAAGCAGGTAGAGAAACGAGATGCAACGGGCGTTGCTGGTGCAATATTACCTAATATTTCTGCTTCGGGATCACAGTGATAAAGCGTTTTGCGGAGACCTCAGTCAGGAAGATAAGTGTGGGCATAGCAAGGGCTCACCCTCGGGGGAAGTCAAGCAGTGCAAATGGAGTCACCTTGCCTCTGGCTCAGCTTGCTTGAACAGGGCTTACCTGGGGGGGGGTAAGGCATTCGTTGGGAGACCTGGGCTTAATTCTTGGGTTTAGTCAAGGTTTTGTGACACGTGGAAGTTTTAATCCAAGGCCCAAACCTAGGGATACAGCTTATTCCCGGAGAGGATTGTACAGATAAATTCATTAATGTTTGCGAAATACTTAGGAACCGCTTAAGCGTATCAATAAGTTTAAGAGTGTTATTACTGCATGGACTTTGATTAAAATCCTTCGTGTCAGATCTCCTCTTAAACATTTTCATCAAAAGCTTGTGCTTTTTTAGGAGGTTTTTGTTTGCTTGTTTTGTTTGTTCAATGTTGATTTCCATTCGAAGTTTGAAAAATCTGAGCCAGCTTTCTAGCTGCTTGGAAATGTTCAAAGCTTTTTCCAGGCTTATTTCTTTAGTCAATAATATTGTAGTGAATTGCAAACTTGAGCTGTAGAGAGTTTTGGCAAGTTTTAATTTCGCCTTTGGCAGCTCCGTAGGTCTCTGCATGTGCAGCCCCGGTGAGCTCGGGCTCAGCCTGCTCCCTACAGGGACGTGGGAATGATCCGGCGGGGTTTTTTGAAGGCAAGAGTAGAGCAAACCTAAGAGAAAAGGATTCTGTTGCTTTGCCTATGACTAGGCTGGAACTGGGAAGTGCTCGCTCGATGCTAAGGACAGATGAACGTTAAGAATTTGATGTAATCCTAGACCTCAGGCATGAAACTCGGCTTGACCTTTCCTGTTGGGTGCTTTTGTGCAATCCTACTGGACATTTAGCAATGAAAAAGGAAGCGGAGGAAGGATATCGGTTCAACCATATGTCAATGCTGGGACATAAAGTGACGGGGAGAGGAAGGGCTGAGACGTGCGTGGAGTCACTAGTTAAAATAAGAGCCTTTTACTGGGGGGCTCGGGGCACCGATGCGCTTTCTGGAAGTCACCAGTTCAAATGCAGTTTCTGGAAGTTGTGGCCAAAAACTATCGTTGTGTGATGGCTGATTTGCTTCCCAAGTCCGATGAGCTTTGCTCTCCCGTGGTCCTCCCCCGCCCGACGGCTGGTCGTAGAAGCATTTGACACAACTGGTCCCCGTTGGCAGGTTAATGGAGAGGCTGATGACTCTGCTGGGGCGGTTGAGGGATGTCGTGTCCCTAAAAGCCAGCTCCGTAGGGAAGGTTGGGAGCCTGTGGCAGGGCTACGTGGGAAAGCTGCTGTGCTGTGGTGAGAAAAGTGACTTGTGTGATTTTTAAACATTTAAAAAAAAAAAAAAAAGCGCTTCTTGCCCTCTTCCTAAAAGAGGAATAGGTTTTTGAGCTCCAGGATTCCCACCCCGCCTCCTGTAACTCTAGGTTTGCCCTGAAGGACCCGCAACCTGCCACGAAATCTGTCAAGCATTTAAACAAAAGCGCTCCTGGTCTTTCACGACGCTGCCGGCGCTTCCCGGGGCGGGGGGCGGGTATAAGGCCCCGTCCCGAAACCGTGCGCTCGGGAGGGTGGGAACCAGGTCCCTAAAGCCGGACGGGCTTTTGGAAGCCCCTGAGCACCCTCGCTTGCTAGCGAGGGTCTGCGTCTAACGGCGGGGCCGCCGCTCGGGCGATTTTTGGCAAAGCCAGGCGTTCGCGGGGTGTCGGCTCTCGGGGGGGGCGGTTCGTGCGGAGGCCGACAGCAGCGCCGAGGTGAGGGGCGGGGGGGGGGTGTGTGTCCTCCCGTCGGGCTTTCTCGGAGAAAACCACGGCCGGGAGCCAGCGTTAGCCCCGGCGTTTTAAAGCGGGCAAGAGCGGCTGCCGGGCGCCGGCGGCTGCGCGGGGCAGCGCGGAGCCGGGGGCCGGCGCAGGCCGCAGCAGCCAGAAGGCGCTGGGAGAGGGAGGTGGATGTTATAATTTGAGCCGATTCTCCCTGCAAATATATTTTTTTTTTCTTTTTTTTTTTTTTCCTTGCCAGAAATCAGAGCCTCTGGCTCTGGGCTCATTTACTTCAGGCTCACGCTAACTTTAGAGGCTTTTCGTTAGTTGCGTGGCGCTGGCACTGAGCTGGAGCTCGCGAAATGCACCGACGGTGTGACATTAATTCTCTTTCGGCAGAGCAGAAGCGTGTCTGAAAATAGATGCCAGTTTAAAAATAATATTTCAGGGTTTGCCCAGCGCCAAATCAGACCTTTGGCCATTTATAGTATCTGTCTTTCTGGCAGAGACTGGCTTCTGATGCTTCCTATCAAGATCTGGTGTTCGGTCAAGTAGGGCATAAGGAAATGTATTGTTTAAATGGAGGCAGAAAGATTAAAAACCCCCAAAGCCACCCACCCCCAACATTTTTCCTCTCCTGTCCTCCAGGAAAACACAATCTCAGAGATGGTCTCGCAGATCTTTGCCAGTGAATGGTCACTGCCCATTTGAAGGGAACTGTTTTTATTGAATGAGGCTACCACAAACGTGTAAAAGCTCCTTCAGTCATATCTGGAAAATTGAAAACCAGAAGCAGCTTGACTTGCAAGGAAAACCTTACGCTTTCAGTCGTTTGTAACGGAACTTTAATATAACTTTACTTCAGTCAGTTTAGTAGCTGCCCACAGTTTCTTGGGAGGCTGGATGCAGCGGGAGATCCTACAGCAGCTCTTTTTTTTTTTTTTTTTTTTTTTTTTAATGAGATCCCAAGAGTTGCAGCTCCACCTGGCATTTCTCTCGCCTTCGCCTGTAGGGCTGATCTGTTGATCTCCTCTCCCTTGATTAATTTTTAGGCAGGTGTACAGAGCTGCTCACAAGACCCATCCCCTGCGCCTCTGGCCCGGCGGCGCGAGCAGACCCCGGCATGCTCAGTGCCTCTGGTGGGACGTTCCTTTCTCTAAGGTGTTTAGCGCTTGGGAAGATGTCCTTGAGTATCTTCTTTCAAAAAGCCCTTTCCTTTTCAGAATTTAATTTAATGCAACTTACGATACTTTTATAGTGTTGTTGTGCTGGACAATGACAGCTGGCACGTGGCTGAAGCGTGCGGCACGGTCAGAGGCAAGCGTTGATTTTTGCTACCTGAGGGTGAGAAGTCGCTACCAGCACCACTTGGGAGAAAGGGAACCGAGGGATGGAGGAGCGAAGTGATGAGTCCAAGATCTTGAGCTGCTGCCAAAAATGAGACCGAGTTTTCCCAGTAACTGGCCCGAGCCTGGGGAACCAAGCCTTACGGGAACCCGCCGTCAGGACTGGCCCTTCCAGCTTCTGCCAGTGAAACCCAGTTTCTCTGAAATCAAACCAAGGTCCCTGTCGGGTGGGGGCATTCCCGCGCGTGCACCCCCCAAGCAAAGCATCCCTGTTTTGGGGAGGACCACCCCCCCGCCCCCAAAAGCAGGTACCGCGCGTGGTGCCGGCTGCGCCGTGGGAAGGCGCCGGTGGCTGCGGCTGGCCCCGGCGCGGGGACGGGAGCAGAAGAGCACAGGGCCCAGCAGTTCCTTTTTCTGACCGCCGCGCCGCAACCGAGATGAGGCAGGCGCTCTCCCTTCCCGAATTTTCTCTAAATTCAGGTTGGAGTTCACGTGGAGGGGTGTGGTTTTTTTGGGGTGGTTTTTTTGTTTGTTTGTTTGTTTGTTTTTCTTTTTTGAGACCGCCAGCAGAAGTGTGAACTATCATGCAAACGGTAAAAGGGTTTTTAGTTTGCCTGGAGTTGCTTGCTTGGAAAAAAAAAAAAAAAGGAAAGGAAAGATGGATGGTGCAGGTTCTCGGTCTGGGTGCAAGGAGCTTGCTCCTTGTCAGGAGCAGTATTGAGCTGTGAAGAGGGGACTTCTGGGTGGTTGTCTGTCAGGACAGTTTCATTTTGAATCAAATTCTACTGACGCAGAGAGGTTCTGGGCTCACCGCGGCGGGGGCTTGCGCGGGTCTCCCTCCAGATCCCCGCTCGGGCATGCCGACAACGCTATTTTGGGGATTTTTAAGGAAACCCCTTTTTATCCGATGCTACCGCTGCAATCCGCACGGAGGTGGCTTCACCCAGCAACGTCAGCTGGAGGGAAGCTTTGGGTCGCATCCGCCCTGCCGTGCCTGCGGCCAGCGCCGGCGTGCCTCACGGAGGGGAAAGCAGGGAGCAAACCCGGCACTGGCGGGCTTGGTTCGTTGGGAGGCTCCCTCATTTTTCTTTCGAGATACCTCTGCTCTGCTTTTTCCGAGCTTTTGGGATTTTGGGGCCAACCCTGGCCATCGATTCCTGCCCGTAACAGCTTTGCTGCAGGCAGGCGAGCGCCGTTCGTGGAGACCCAGGGGCTGGATCCCCAGCCGGGGCCGGCAAGCGCCGCCCCGTAGAGCTGGGCTTACCTACGCCTCCTAAACAACATCCCTGACCCGTGGAGTTTTAAAGTGTGTGGATAAAGCTTCCCAACCTGTCTTAACCCTTCCAGGGGCCGAGTCGCTGAGGCCTCTCGCGCGCGTGGTTTGAGTAAGGGCACAGGCGCGCCCGCGCGGGGCTGCTCCCCGGGTGGGAGGCAGAACCAGCGAAAGCAGCACTTGCCAAGCCCCGTAGGAGCCAGTTATTTAATAACCATAAGCTATTTAAGTCAAGACCAGTTCTATTTCTCTGCCTCAAAACCATCCCTTTAGCTGGTGCGTAGGTACCGATGGCTGCCCGAACCCCGGGGGCTGTGCGGTGCAGCGGGGCGGCCCCCGGCGCGTTACCCGCGGCACCACCGAGCGTCACGCCGGCACGCGGCAGCGCGCCGGGAGCCGCTGCCCGGCCGGCACGCCCCACGCGATCGCGAGCCGCCAGACCCGCGTTCCTCTGAAAGCAAGAAAAATAGCCCCGCCGCCTTTCTCTCGCCTTTTTTTTTTTTTTTTTTTTAATTTTATTACGCTTTACACAAATTAATGTCATTGTCTTTTATAACGGTACCGGCTGTTGGGCTCAGTTTGGGGCAGCAGGCACTTGATAACAAACGCGGCGCTGACAGCATCCCCTGCGGAGGGGATGCTGGAAGGAGAGGCGGGGGGGATGACGCACACACACGCACGCACACCCTCCTGCCCTGCCGCGCTCGGTCTCCGCGGCGCTGCTCGGCGCTGCCCGGAGGAGGATGACGATGATGAGTTGCGCCGGGGTCTCGAGGACGCTCGCGCTTCGCTGGCGATCGGCGTGGAGCTGCTCCGGCCACGGGCTGAAGCGGCCAAGCGGGGTGTAACTACCGTCGCACCGGCGGCTGCCCGGGCTGGGGAGGGGCCGGCACCTCCCGCGTCCTCCCTCTTTCTGCGCGGGCTCGCCGGAAAGGCCGCCTGTGGCGCGAGGACAAGCGCGGCTGAGGTTGCCCTGACGTCCCATGGGTGGGAATCTCCGCCGAGCGCCTATTTTCGTGCGTAGCCCGCGCCCGAGGCCGCCGGCCCGCCCGAGGCCGGGGAAGCTGCGCGCAGGAGGATGCCGGAAGGTCTCCTTGGCAGGTTGAGAACGTCTTCATTGACTCTTCCTCGGCCTGGAGGTGTCCGAGGGATTAGGAGCGAATTTTTCGGGAGATGGAGAAATAATCTAGTTCTTGTGGTAAAGCAGGTGTGCCGAAATTAAAAAAATAAATTAAAATACCCCCCCAGCAAGGTTTTCACGTGAGCCCAATGACTCCGGGTGCCGGGGCCTTAGGAAAGTAGTCGGTATTTTGGATTTGGAGCGGAACGCTGTGGGTGGATCTCCGTCGCCCCTCATCCTGCTGCTGGTGGATTTCTGGGACCTTGGAGCTTTTTGGTAGCCGATGGGACTTAGAGCATCACCTGCCGGAGAGGCGCCGGGTTCACGCGGCATTGGGAGGGGGGCACAGACGGTGCCTGCTGAAGGACGCCGAGCCGGGCAGCGGGTGTCACCGTGGCCGGCGCAGATCGCTGTGGGCGATGCCCGGGCATAAATCACGGAGCGCGGGGAAGGGGGAGAGGGGCACACAAAAAAATCAAGGTGGGGTATGCGAAGGGGGCAGGAAGAGCAGATCTCCCGGTCGTACGATTTCCCAGCCTCTTCCTGAACCCGCTGTCCCAAAAGCCCGGCTCGCAGGGGCGGATGGGCTCGCTCCGCTCCAGCACCAGGGCTTCGGGGGTGCGGTTGTGCCCCGGGAGAGAGGACAAAACCTGTACCGGGGCTGGATATTGCCACGGGCAGCGTTTGGCTCTCCCGCTGCCGGAGCCCTCGGATCCCAGAGCTGCCCTTCGGGGCTGAGCCGGTGCTGGGTCAGCGTGAGCCTGGCTCCATGTCCTGCTCCGGCTTGCAGCCCCTCTGCAAAGGGGCAGAAAGGCTCTCATTGCTCTTGCTCTCCTCTTCGATTTTTTTTTTTATTGGGGGAGTCCGTTCTGAGGCTAGAAAAGCAATTTTGGGGCCGCTGCTGGACAGCTGCTGTGTTTTCCCTGCGTGCTCGGACGCCCGGTATTTTATTTTTTTTTTTCCCCCCTTGCTTTCACCGCTGCGTTCAAAATAAACTCATTTCAAAGGCGCGTGTGTAGTGCCAGAGAATTTGGGTTTAACAGCAGCCCACCGAAAAACGCCACAGGGGCAAGAGCAGGGGTGGGGGTCTGACCCCGAGCCCAGCCGCTGCTGGCCTGGGGACGCCGGAGGGAGCTGGTAGATAACCACGTGCATTCCCTCTCCTGAGCAGCACCTCGGGGAGACGGTGGGCAACGGGGCTGCTCCAGAGGGGAGACGTTGAACCTCTGTCTATGTATCTTATATATAAAAAAATAACCATAAACCCTCCATAAAATCTTACCCTCTGCCCAGAGGCTTTATGAGAAAAATAACTTTTTTATCTTTTTTTTTTTTTCTCCCCTCCCCTAAAACCCAGCCCCCAGGCTCATCTGTTTTAAGGAGTTTCACTTCTACCTCCCCGCTCTCGTTTCCCCTTTACCTCCCCGCTCGGCGCTTTTCCCGGCCGCCCTTGCCCGCGCCCCGCTTAGGGCCCGGCCGGGCTAACGCGAGCCCCATCGGTAGCCGCCGAGCGGTGCAGAAGGCATTCGCAGAGGAGCTGACCCTTCGCAAACTCAAGGGACAGAAAGGGATTAAAGTATTTAACAGCAAAATATCAGCGCTCGCCTTGCGAAATATTTTACTTTTTTTACTAGCCTGTATTTGAAAAAAAAAACCAAACCCCAAACTCACCCTTTCATTTTTGTTTTGGGGTATTACAGTAAGCCTGGGATGCTTTCACAGTCACACGTGTGTGTTTTCCCAGCTGTTTTAACCAGGGAAATGAATGTGCTCTCGATAGCTTGGAAATAGACTGTTGGCAAAGCTTTGTAAAACTGCGTTACTACGTAGCAAAATGGAAATCGAAAACATAGTATGCTTTGCTCCCTAGTTGAAATTCACTGGGTGTGGGGGTTTTTTGCCCCAATTCTTGCAGCAATTAATTTAGAAACTTTTAGCGTCTTCATTAAAACTGGCTTCCCTATTAATTCAATGCAGAGTTTTTAAAAGTTGTTGGTTTTTTTTCTGAATGCGGAGTAAAATCTCTATCACGGGGGGGCTAAAACAGGAGTTACTATCTTGCTTTTAATTTATTTGCATAAGATAAAACAGATACGTCTGGCAAAAGAAAAAAAAAAGCAAGCTTTCTACTTTCGGGTTTTAATCACCGTATTTCTCGCTGTAATGCGTGTTTATAGGACTCGGGAAGGAAAAAACCCCAACCTGTTAAATGATATCTTTCCACATCCGTATGATACGGGTACGTACAAACAGTACGTTTGGTGTATTGCGTGGAGATGAGTTGTCGAGATCCCCGGGTTAAAACAAAAAGCCTGCCTCAGCAGACCGAGAAACTCCGAGCAAGACATAAACCCAAAGCCAGCAGCCGAACGAAAAGAGAGAAAAAAACACGGGAAGGTAAAACCCCTATAGCAGGGAGGAAAAACAAAAGCGATTAGTTAAAGTCCTGCCTTGCCACTGTTTGCCTTGCAAAGAGGGAGGCTGATTTAAAGGAGGGGGGGGTGGAAAAAAAAAAATCGGTGGATTAATGTGAACTTTAATACTGAAGCAGTGTGTGTTTACTGCTGGTGACCACAAGACATGAATCTTGCGAGCACAATGTACAATGCGAGGCAGCCCCCAGGTTTTTTTTTCCCCCTTTTTTTTTTTTTTTTCCAGCCTCAATTTGTGTGCAAGTGTGTGTTAAGTGCCGTTGAAAAATAGTGACCTTTAATAAAGGATCGTATCCTGAGACTATTTTCCCAGACACACAGTGACCTTTCAAACCAGACTGGGGTGAGGGGGTGTGGGGTTTGGACTTTGAACCGGCCAGTTCCCGCTGCGTGCCTCTGTTTGCCAGGCTACTTTTTATTGTGTGGCCGGGGAGCGCTGGCTATGCAAAGCAGGCGGAGCTGCCAGCCTCAACCTTTGCAAATCAATTTGTCTGCACCCGAGTGAAAGATGCTGCGGCGGGGACAGACCGCGTCGCTTTGTGCCACCGGCGCTTGTGGCACTCCCGGCGAGCCCCCCCAAAAACGCCGTGCGCGTCTGTTTTCATTTTTTAAATTTTTTCTTTTTTTTTTTTAATTTTATTTTAGTTTTGTATTTTCTGCTCCTATAACCCTGGAGGGGTGGCCATGGGAAAGGGGGTTCCTCTCCCTGGCAGCTGCAGCCGTCCCCCACAACCGCAGGGGCACCCCAGCCGAGGGGGCGGCGCTGGGAGACCCCTCTGACTTCCCATCCCACTCGAAGAGGAAAAAACTCAACCCATCATGTATGCAACATCCTCTACATAAATGCAGATGCTTCCTAAGGGTTAAGGTTATTGATTTCCCTGGACTGCCCCGGCTCTACATTAATCAGTACCTAAAAATGTCAGGAAAAGACAGAGAAACGCAATTACTTCAGGTCCTCTAAATTTCAGCTTCTCCAGGTGGCCCCTCCCGGAGAAATGGAAATCCCCCGCCTTTCGTAAAGCTGGATCGATTCCTGCTTGAGCAATTAATCACCCTCCTACTCTGCAAAAGGTGGGGAGCAAAGGGTGGGAGTGCCTCTGTGGGGAGCCCCAGGACCCCACCGGCGCTCTCCTCCCTTCTCTCCTTGCCTCCTTCGACGTCCCCCCTGAGCTGACCTGTGCAATCGAGGGTTGGGCCCCTTCTGCATTTCTCCTGGAGGCTCTTGGTCGTCAGATTAATTTTGCTCTTGGTTTCTGCGCGTATCTCGTGAGCTTTCGTTATTGGAGCAGTACCAAGCGGCCGGGCGTGCTCCCGAAAAGTTTCATCCTCTTGCGCTCCGTGTTGTGTCGGTCGTCCCCAGGTGCTCTTTGGTTGTGGTTTGCCCTGTTGCCCTGTACCTGTGGGGGCACGGAGGGCAGGTTGCTCACGGGCATCCTTGCCGAACCTGGGCTTTGACACCAAGCCTTGGGTTTTCCTTTTGTTTTTAAATTTTTACTCAAATTTTGCTTTCACTCTTCTTTCCCTGAGCGCTCTGTTAACACCCTCTCCAGCTGGTGCCACGGCAAGTGGTCCAGGGCCGTGGGTGCATGGAGGAACCACCACGGGGTAGACAAGGGCGAGGGGATGGAGCGCGTCGTTCCCGCCGTGGTACCTGCCCCTGTAAGAGCTCTGACGCTCCGGGGAAGATGGGGCAGCTCAATCCGTACGCGGGGGCTGCCGGGAACGGTCTCGTCCTCCTGCGGCTCCGGCACCTCCGGGGAAGGGGAGAGGAGCAGGGATCTGGATTACTTAAACTTTAAAGAGTTTGTGTTTTAGAAAGACCGTAAAAATGAAAGAGGGGGAAAGAATTTACTATAGTCGAGATGGGAAGTAATTATGGTCTGGCTAGAGATTTCGGCAGCGGCAGGGTCAGGGCGAGGATGGGCTTTGTCAGTGATGATGTGGAGGTGGCGACAGGAGGATTTATGGACACGGGAGACAGGAGAGGGAAAGCAAGCTCGAGTGTCAAGGATGGCCCCAAGGTTTCTGGCCTTGGGAGAAGGTTGGAGTCAAGGAGAGCACCAACAGAGCCAAAAGCACGGGGCATTTTATATTTACTTTCAATAATTGTAAATAACACAGGCCGGGGGGGAGAGGCTGTCCTGTTGAAACGCCGAAGCGGAAGGAGTTTACGGAGGCAGCGCGCAACGGGCCGTGCAGACCCAGGAAGGGATTTAGCGCTGTTACACAAAGGATTACCGAGATGCGCAGAGCCTGAGCGCTTCACCTGGGCTCCGTAGGTGAGCTGGGCAGGGGAGGCCGGTGACCCCCCGACGTGCCTCGTGCCTTTGCTGGGCTCGGCGGTCGCTGCTCGCGGGCTGCCCTCGGCAGGAGGGACCGCGGAGCCGGGGCTGATGCACCGCTGGGCCGCTCTTGTTCCGCCTTTATTCCTCGCTGTATCGGGAGGCTTCGGGGTGGCACTGGGTTTTTGAACGCTTACTCCAAGACCTTATTCATACAGAGAATTCATACTTTATTCATACCGAGTTTATTCATAGCATTCTGTCTTGTTAGCCCTCTGATTCAAGGCATACACAAGGCTATGAAAGGGGGGTTAGCAAGTGGATGTGTGCTCTGAATGCTAATAGCATCTGCTTTATTTTTATGTCCTTTCCGACGAGTATATGGTGGATCAGCGTGCCCAGGTCTCGTGCGGGAGTGGGTCATGGATGAATGGTGGCTTTGATTCAGACCAGCCTAAGGAAGCAACCAGAAGGGCTGGCTGCGGGAAGACAGCGCGTTGCTAGAGTTAGGATAATCTTTCTTTTTTTTTTTTTTTCCTCCCTCCCGTAGGGGAAGATGTTTCCAAAAGTGAGGGAAGAAATGTTTTAGTTACATTTTTATGTGAAATTCATTGACTTTTGGGGTTAAAAGAAAATCTGACAGCAAAGCTTGGAAATTTTTGGCTTCAGCCTTCCCTTCCCTCTCCTCTGTGTGGGACTTGCCTCTCCTGCGATCCACCGTAATTCTCTCTTACGGAGCCCCTGTGTGCATCACAGGAGTCGCTCGTGCTGGGACATGATGAGATGCAAAGGGAGTTTAACACTGGTTAGAAGATCCAAGTTGTGGAAGGGGAAAATACGGAGGTTGAGGCAAATAAACGATGGATCCTGTAGGAAGCAGTGGAAGCCTTCTCCAGTTGGCTTAGTTCATGGTGGGTGGGGTTTTTTTGTTTTAAGTGCTTGTTTCTCTGTCAGTGAAAACCAAGAACTACCTGGGAAGATGCAGTCTTGGTGCTTTGAAAAGCAAAAGACATTGCCTCCCTCCACTGGGGCAGCAGTGAAGACCAACATGTTTCCTGCAGCCGCGTGAGGCAAGGTGTGTTGGCTGAAAGGTGCCTTGGTGCTTTGTGGCTGTCTCTGGAGTTGGGTCTGTTGGGGACAACAGGGCCCGTTGCAGTAGGACAAGGGGCAATGGTTTTAAACTAAAAGAGGGTAGATTGAGACTAGATAAAAGGAAGAAATCTTTCACAACGAGGGTGGTGAAACCCTGGTCCAGGTTGCCCGGAGAGGTGGTAGATGCCCCATCCCTGGAAACATTCCAGGTCAGGTTGGCCGGAGCTCTGAGCAGCCTGAGCTGGTTGAAGATGCCCCTGCTCGTGGCGGGGGGGTTGGACTAGATGACCTTAAAGGTGCCTTCCAACCCAAACTATCCTCTGACACACCATCATTTTGAGGATGTGCTGGATTCCCTAATCCAGCTTCTTCTAAGCTTTCCAAAGCTGGCATTATTGTTTGAGCCATACATCCAAGTACATCAGCAGAATCTCCCAAGTCTCACCCACTGACGCGTATGTGCAAACGCTTTAACTCTTGTTTAAAACTAAGCCTTCGTGTCTAGCTGAGGCTTTGGCTCGCCACTGAAGAGCAGCTCCTGTCCCCCCATCCTAAGGCCTGGCAGTGTCCTGGGTGGGAGGAGAAATGGCTGGGTTGGTGCCACGAGATGGCCTCGTTATAGCCACTGTAGCTGGAAAGCTGCTTGTTCCCGTGTCTTCTGCATCTGTCTCCTTGCACGCTCTTAGCCAGGATGATTTTGGGGTGTTCTCAATTCTTTCCAGCTTTGGTAAATGAAGCGGTATTTGGGTAAGTGGAATCACCAGAGTTTCCTGGCAGTGGGGATTTGCGGGAGCTGAAAAAGCCTCTGATGCGGGGAAGGGTCTCCGCGGCCCGGCCGCTGAACTGAGGTGGGACAGGTGTCTAAGGGAAGGACAATTTTAATGGATATAGGGTCTAATTTCTCTGACTAAACTGAATATATTCATTAAAGGAGGGCTGATGGAAAGAGCTGACGAGCACACTTGATACTGAAAAATAAGCAATTTGTACCCTTTCCACTGGAGAACTTGTGTAAGGGCATCTCATCCCTCTGAATATTTGGTTATAACCTGCGATGCCAACAGTATCACTGAGGTCCCTTGAATGCTTTGCCTCGTTCTCGGGGTGGCCGCTGCTTAAAAGATTTCAAAATAGCCTTTACCAGTACCGTTATTTTCTTTCCCCACGTTCACCTAGGCTTCTTTCTTTTTCTGCGTCCCTTGGCCTTGAACATGTGTTTTGGCTTACTCGCATATCTGGAAAGCCTCCTCTCTGTGTGTGTGTATATACACCCCCCCCCACACCCCCCCCCCCCCTCAGAGTTCTCGGGTATCACTTTTCTTGGTTAAACATGAGCCACACAGTGAGCGTCTTTCCTGAGTCTGCTTTTCTTTCCTTTTTGATCTAGATCAAGTCATCTGTCGATTGGTGGGGAAGCTACATGCCTCTCTAAATAATTACAGATATATTTTATAACCCTCAAAATCATTGGAACTAAACATCTAGGATAATTTTGAGCGCTCTTAAAAAGGGGGATTTTTTGGGTTTTTTTTTGTTTTGTTTGTTTGTTTTTGGTTTTGTTTGTTTTTTTTTTTTCTTCTGGGTGGATTTGAAGAGTTTGGGTTCGGTGCTGCTCCGGCGCAGAGCCGGGATGAATTGACCCCCCCAGGAAGGGGAGCTTTCCGCATCCTCGTAGCGCTGGCGATGGGTGCCGAGGACTGAAACCCCCCGGTGTTCACCCCTTCCCACCCAGCTGGAGGTCTGATTTCTGCACTGATCAGAGCATCTCACGCCTTCTGCTGGGGCTTCGTGGACCTTGGTGGCCGGCTGTCTCACCGGGGCGAGGGCTTCCAGGCTGGGGGGTGAGAAACGGCAGCGTTTTCACCCTTAAACTTCCCCCTTGCCCACGCTTGGCCGCCTCTGCAGGTGCGTCCTCCGGCTGTGACGGGGACCCGAACGCTGCTCAGGCCGAGGAAGATGCTGGCGAGACGGGGGCAGACGGTGGGGCGGAGCAGACCCTGCTGCTTCCCCCCCGCGCCCCCTCCCCGGCCTTCCCCCATCCTCCTCTTCCTCGCCGGGGCGGCAGATCCGTGCTCTCTGCAAGCAGGGTCGGGTCTCCCGCCCCTCAGCCCAGTCAAACCCGTGTTGCCTAAATGTATGTAAACGCCTTTCCCCCCCAACGCCGGGAGGGAAGGGCGTGCTGGCCGGGCAGAAGTTCGATACCGCCAGCGCCTCGCTTAAAACTCTGGGTAAATCAATTAAATGCATGTTACATGAAACTTAGTCTTTTTCTTTCTTTTTCTTTCTTTTTTTTTTTTTTTTTCTCCAAGAAGAAGAAA
>NC_138576.1:126338929-126361429 GCF_964289735.1 Phaethon aethereus
GTGGCAGTAAGGCTTACTGATTGTGTATCCGCGGCTTTTATTCATCCGCCCTTCGTAGCGCGGTAGAAGGATACTCGCTGCTGCTAGTGTTCTCCGTGTAATCACCTAAGCAATAAGTTCTTTCACTAAATCCTCGTTCCTTCCAGGCAAGGGTTCTGTCGATGTAGGAACACACACGCAGCAGAAAGCACGGTGACTCTGCAGCTGTATCACGGTTCGTTTTACTGCTTATTTTCTGTTAGCCATGGTCTAACTCTGCGGTGCCTCACTCTTGCTTGCCAATGGCACGGGGGCTTTTTCACGCAAGTCTTCGAGTCTCACGCTCACACGTGAGCGTTTGGGTGCTGCGGAGTAAACCACCTGTACAACGAAGGATCCAGAAAGTACAGATGTTTCTTGGATTTTATCCCCAGCCGAGAGGCAGGGGAACACAAACCTTTTTGACTTGGGTGGTGGTGGTGGTGGTGCTCTTCAGCTTCCTCCCTGCCTCGCGAGGGAGCCGTGATGAGTGATCTCCGGCGCCGGCCAGGTGCCCCTTCCACTTCCCTAGATACACCCGCAGCCAGCAAACAAACAGCCGAGAAGGAAAACCCACAGAGGGAGCTGCTCTCTCAGATTTGGGTGGACAAAGGGGAGGGGAAATGAAAAACTTCGACAAGATAAGACTTTTTTTTTTTTTTTTTTTTTTTTTGAGCGAGAGAGTTAATTTTTTCAGCTCACAGCCCTGTTTCTTCTACGCAGGCGTGAGCGCGCACAGACACGCGTGAACGTGCGTATGCGCGCTTCTCCCTCCTTTTGTCCTGGAGAATGTTAGATGTTTGCGCAGCGGTGGCCGGAGTGGCTACATCATAGCAGGAGGTACTCGGCAAAGCCCATGCTGTCGAGCAGTCGTGCACCCTGGTGAGACGCCCTTGGGTGGCCTGTGGGAGCTCTCTTGCAAGGGCGTACTTGTCCATAGGATGGACTCCATGGTTTGCTGTAAACCTGCTCTAGCAGTAGGGAAGGCTGTGGCACTTGGGCAAGATGTCTCACCTCTTACCTGCTGGCTTCAGATCCAGGTGAGGTCTTGGGCAGTTGATCTATCTGCAGTCTCTTTAAATTCTCGTCGGCGTCAGACATGTCAGAGTCGCATGGCGCTGTTAAGCGGACCTAGGATGAGCCTGCCAAAGTCTTGAGGTTGAGAGAGGTAACCGCTAGGTTATTCTTGGGCTGCCTGTGTCCACCTCAACCTGGAATGGGGAGGAAAACCTCTATGTTGAGGGGAAGGCATGAGCGGAGAAGAAAAGGTGGCAGAGGCGCAGCCAGTGGTGAGCCCCAAGGTCCCCATTTGCAGGAGCATCTTCCATAGGGATGGTTGTTAGACAAGGAGCTGGTGGGTCCGTACAGCACGGCAAGATGGGAACCGCTCTGTGCTGTGCCCCAGAACTGGGGCCCCCCGGTGCAGATATTAATGGTGTAGCTGCGCTCATTGGTTTTTAATTTGGTGCCCTGAGCTTCAAGCTGAGGATTTTCTGTGTTTCTGGAAATCAGTTGGGTAAAGCGCAGCAAAGGCAAGGCGTCTTTATTTCATGTGTTGGAAGCCTCTTGGGGCAGGAGTGTGGATGGAGGGGTGTGTTGCGGGGGCTGAACTACAACGCCGGAAGAAATTGCATCAGGTTTTGGATAGGTCTGCGTGCTGTTTATGATGCCTTCTCCATGCAGGTCTCTCCGAGCATGTGCTATTTGAGGCCGAGCTTTGAATTGTATGGGGAAGGTGTTTGTCCCACAAGTACAAATGTCTAATTAGACCTGACACAGCAGAGGCATTTCCCTGGCATTTCTGCCACCGTCTTCCAATCCTCAGGCACACGTAGTCTGGTGGGAAGCACCACAAACAATGTCAGAAACAACATAAAATTCTCCATTAGCCGTGACCCCCCCGAAAAGAAAAAACAACAAGCCCACACCCAACCCTCACGCTACTTTTATTAGGCACACTAGAAGTGAAAGCAGAAGGGTGGGGCTGGGTTTGTTGGTCTTTGCTTGTAGAAAGAAATGAAATGGCTCATTTAAATTCTTAAGAACTGCATAGGAAGCAGGAGACACAATGAGGATCTTGGAGAAGAAAGGCCATCAGCTGAACAAACTAATTGCATGGTAATCAAGGGGAGTTGTACAGAGCCTACTGGGAAGCACTTTAGAGGAGGTTCCAGCTAGGCATAGCAAGGACCCTGTCAAGTGATATCTTTAATAAATCATAAAATTAAAAAAGCACAAAAGGACATGTAGCTAAAGGGAAAGATGAGTCTAAGATGTTCCTAAACAGTATGTGCTCCAAATCTGTGCTGTGGTGGCCGTGCCTCCTCCAAGGCGAAACTCAGCAGAGCTGTCGCTGTTGAGGGTAACTCCCAAATCCCACTTCGACGAGCTGGGTTACCCCCGGTGTGCATGAGGGGTACGGTCCACGCCCAGAGCGACCTCCGCCAGTTTTGTTCTGGAGGTTCAGTTCTCCAGGAAAGCGGATCTGGCAGGAGCATGTTTGAGGGGATGAGGAACCAACCTGCAGAAAACAGGGACCATGTGCTAATCCACAGCATCTTCTCTGCTAGCCTGGGTTGACAGCAGCCGTGAAAGTGCCAGCTGCCGTGTGCTGCCGAGGACTGTTGCGAACAATAATGTTACAACAAGATTTAAAAGTCGAAAAAAAAAAAAAACCAGACCAAACCCCAAAGTAATCGTGGGACGTGTCATCTTCAAAGCACGGCACAAGCATTAATTAAACTTCACAACGCTGCTGCCTGGTGGGTCAATAACCCTTGTGATGGTCATTTTTACAGGTGAACTAATCAGGATTTTTTGCTGTTGTTGTTTTGGTTAGCAAAAGTGAAATTAAGCATAGTTTCTGATAAACAGGAAACTAAGTTAAAAAGACGGGGGAACAAAGTCTGCAAAGTCAAAACCAACTAGTGCTAACCCACAAAATAGGGAAACGGGAGGCAGCAATAAGCAAAAATACTTAGAAGCAGCGATGGCCCCGACTGCAGAAATGTGTTTGACTGATTTTTTAACCAAAAGGCTAAATTCTTCTCTGGTGCAACCGGCTTTGGTAGAAGTTAGGCTGTGGAGAAATTTGGCCTCAGGGAAAATGTCTTCTCAAGAGAAGTGGTGGTGGGGAAGATGTAAGGTGGGGAGATAGGAGCTCAGAAGTATCCAGTGCCTCCCCAGCGGAGACTTCTAAGTCGAAATTCGTGTTTGGAGAGCAAGAGTGCTGCCCCTCCAGGGTGCTGAGCTTCGGGTCGGTCGAGCATCGAAGCGTTTAGGTGCTGTAACTGTACTTTTAAATCGACCATTTCCCTCAGTCTACCCAAGAAAAGCCTTGGCATTAAAATCCTACCAGTTTGGAAAATTTTGCTTTAGAAAAGCCAATCAGCGTTGGACCTGAGGCAAACTTGTCCTGCTTCAACTTCTGGCGTTGCCTTTCAGATCTCTTACAAATCGACTAATAAAAGCTCAAAATTGGTGTTAGTTCTCGACGCGTGAAAGCAGCCTTACCTCTGAGCAGAGGGCAAACGTAGAGGGACAGCAATTTTATTGTGGTTTAATTTTAAATACTTTGGAATTGAAATACTGGGAGATCCTAGTGGGAACTATGACATAGCCTTAAATGTAGGGCAATAGCGCAAATTCAGTATGGTTATAATTGCCATTTTCCTTTATTACAGACTCTGCGTGTGACCCGTTGCCTTTGCTTTCTCTTTCTTCAGCTCTGAGTTTTGTCACCCTTCTCAGCGAACGGGATGTTCAGGAGAAACAGAGCCTGCAGTGTGCTTAAAACAAACCAAAACCAACCCCAAAACCACAAAACAAAACTTTTTTTGTGGGAGACAAAACTTTCTGGCTCTGCTAGCTGTGGGGTACAGCTAGAAATAGGAACCGTAAGAATGAAAACAAAAAAACCAAAAAACCAACCCGAACAACCCCAGACAAAAACCCCAAAGCAAAACCCCCTGCCCCAGAGAGAGAACCAAAGACAAGCCTTTTTATTCCTGATGGTTGAATCCATCAGTTCTTATAGGTATAAAACTGATCTCCCTTTTGTGAGTTATTCCCCCTCTGGTCGGAGCCGAGCACCTGCAGAGCGTCAAAGCTTGGGGAGTTTTTTTGGTGATGTTACTCCCGTTTCGGGGTAGAGACACGGGGGATGCGCCGATATTACAGCTACCCTTTGGGCTGATATCGCCCCGAAGCCTCTTATTTGTGAACGGCCGGTCCGAGGGCGTGGAGGCGGCGGCGGTGCGGGAGCTGCCGCGTGACGTACCCAAGACCGCTCACCGGCCTTTGAAGACGCCCCAAGCCAAGCGTTGTTGTTGGCTTCACAATGAGCGCTGGTTCCTTCGGGGAGAGCTTTCAGGAGCAGCGAGGAAGTTTGTTCCCTGCCTTAATCGCGTGGATTAGAGTCAGGGTCAGGGTTGCTCCCCGCAGGCTGGACAACGGGGGTTTCGGCTTAACTTTTGAATGAGGGGATCGCCCGCGCGTCGTGTTGGTGAAGGGGCGGCGCGGACGCGGGGCGGCGCGTCCGGGAAGCAAAGGACCGCGCTGCCGGCGGAGCCGCGCTCCGCGTCGCCTTCCTGCGGCAAAGGGCTGCGGCACCCCGGTGCCTGCAAATTCCGGTGTCCGATGCTCGCTTTTTGCTCGAGGATGCGGTGCGTTGGCCTAAATTGAGAAAATGATGTGGTGTTTAAAAAAAAAAAAAAAAGAAAAGAAAAAAACCCTGCTAGAAGCTAAGTGCAAGCACATCATCACCAAATCAAAACGTGATAATTCTCAATCTGGATATTTGAAAACTCGCTTTGACTTAATTGAAAATACAAACTCTTGCCATGACAGCGATTTATGCAGGGTTTTTTTTTTCCTCTGTTTCTCAGAACGTTTTGGAAAATCTCCTTCCCTTTTCACATGAATTTTTTTTTTTTTTAATGACTTCCTGGAAGTATTCAGATGACACAAAGTGTAAAAACTATGAGCAAGCCTCTCCTCGCGCTCCTTCCTCCCTCTTCCCCCACTCCCTTGGGTTTATTTTGTAAATAAGTGTCACTAAGGTTCCTGAGAAGCAAACACACAGATCTTGCTTCCACCAATAACGCTGAAACTGTGGTTTCAGTTACGCTCGTTCCACCCAGCCTTGGTTATTTTTAATCATAGCTTTTCCTCCTGCTAATGCAGGTAATGGCCCGTCTAGGAGAGCTGTAGGGTTGCAACCTTCACGTATGGCTGAAAGCTGGTCTGAAAATCTGGATACAGGAGGAGGGTGGGGCTGAAGACTTGAATATTTATTTCAAAGTATTTCTTCCACATCAGTGTTTTTGATCTCCTAAAGGAAAAATTCCAGTCTCTCAAACACATCGATGACGTTATCAAGACTGGCAGGAGTGGTACCGTCTCCTCACGCCCAGCGAGCTGTGACCGCTCCGGGCTACAGCGTTTCACGTTTGGGTGCGTGAACCCAGCGTGGTGCATGCGCCATGAGGATGTAAAAAGTTGGAGATCGGGCTAAAACTGCTTTGAAAAATTAGCCCTGGAAAGCGAAGACTCGTATTCTTGGGTTACTCTGGGGTTGAACGCTGACACAGGTAATTAATCCTATTGCCTCTGGTGGACCTCGTCGGGTGTGTGTTTATCCATGTCAGGGAGGCAATAAATTCTGATGACTTTTTTTTTTTTTTTTTAATTAATGAATTCCCACTGATTTTGTACTGGTGCAATAACGTCACTGAGTTCAGAGGAGCAAATCCTGATTTCAGTGGGTGTAAGCGGGAGAGCAGCATCCCCGGTTTTGACCAGGCACGTCTGCTAAAATTTTCTGAGCAAGCAGCTTGATGGGATTCCCGCAAAGTCTTTTGAAACCAGCTTGTCACCCAGCCCCAAAGGTGCCGGCTCTCTCCTACGGGTCTTGCGTGCTGCCGCTGCGCGCGGCCCTCGGGAGCGGGGAGCAGGGGCAGACCCTTCACGGAAAGCCGGTTCCAGGGACGGTCCTTCGGGCTTTCGCACGACCGGCGCTCCAGAGAGCACTGTTAGTGCTACTGCTACTACACTAAAATATCCAGGTACCTGCCGCCTCACGAGCGGGTGCAGTCGTGGGTAGATACTCCACGAAGCACCCAGTGTGTAACGTTTGGGTAAGTTGGTAGAAAGTAACGTCAGGTACGTTTGGTAGAAAGTCCTACAGCTCCATTAAAAAGGGTGGGCTTTTCCACTCTTCTATCCACTCTTCTAAGTTCTCCTTCCTTATCCTTTATTGCCTCATTTCTAGTTTATCCCCCTGGCCTAATCTGGTTTTTGCTTGGAGTGTCGCCACTCGCTTTAGTTAAGCTGTTTCTTGGCAGTGTCTTTAAGAGAAGAGGCTTTGAGGAAGAAGAGCGTCTCTCTGCAAAAACAGGTGGGGTTAGAAATGGTTTTGCTAAGAGCTGCCGTTCAAAAAAAAAAACCAAACCAAAAAAAAGTACAATGGGCTGTCTTCTCCTACGGTGGCAGCGTAGACTTTGTGTTGGTGTTTGCAGAGAAGTGCACTTTCCTCCTGGATGCAAGCCCTTCTGGACCGGGTGCGCGCACGTGGTCACGTGCGGGAAGGTCCTTCGCCTACGTGAACCCCATGGCTTGTGCAGGTTTCCTCTCCGTTGCCGCAAAACTGTTCTCTGCATCTGTGGAGAAAAACCCGGGCAGCAGTGGGCTTTTTGTTGATGTTTGAAGATCTCGTGGTGTTGGAGGCAACCTGGAGGCGTTGCTTGTCCCTCAGCTGCTGTAGGCGTTGGCGGGTCCCGGGTGGTGGTGTGGGACTCTGAGCTGGGAAGCCGATGCCCGGGATCAGGTCCCACCTGTGATCGAGAGCGTTCGCTGGAAAGCTCGTGGTTGAAAGTTTAGGGATGGGTGTCTCCGAATAGCGAAAGTTACCTGCTGACACCCACCAGCGAGTTCTGGGAGATCGTGTGTCTTCTGCGGAGCCGTTAAGTTGCAGCTTGAGCAGCAAGAGTGATAAAAGCGAAGGAGGAGGAACAGTCCAGCCTGGGAAGGGGACGCAGGGAAGCCTGCGCGGTCTTGTCTAAACACTGGACTCGTTTAGTGCCTCTGCGGGTACCGAAGGGCGCGAGCTCGGGGGTGGTGGAGTCAGTTACGCTGCCGGTCGTAAAGATGCAATTATGGCCCCTCGTTTGACCGAAGACTGTAAGAGGAGACTCGACGCTAGTATTTACTGTGTTTGTCTCCCCCTCTGTTAAAAGGACGGCCAATTTTGAGTTATGATAATAGCTGCACTCTGGGTTTAGGACTCGCCTCCCTGAAATTTTCAGGACCACTAATTTGTGGTTACTCCAGTGCTAGAACGGACTCGGTGGTGGTGGCCTTTAGACTGACAATGCAGTAAAAGTTTAAAGCTGCAACTGCTTCAGAGCCAAAGAAAGAGAGGAGATTGAAACCTAAAGGTTAGCGTGAAATGCACTTTACTGTTATCTATGAGAACAAATGAGTTAAAAAAATTTCAAATACCAGAATACCCTACAGGGAGGAGATATAACTATTAAAGGGCTGTTATAGCTGCAATAAATGTAGGAACAATAAAAATAAATTGATGAAGTAAATGTCAGCGCTGTTCCCCTGAGCTGCCCCCACACCTTTGTCCAAAAGTAGAACATCTCCAATTACAGAGGGTGGAATCAGCCTTCAATGACAATATGACAAGGACAGAACATAGAGCAGTGGCACAGGGAACACAATTATGCACAGCCTTGAAAAATTGTATCATAGTACAATGTATGGAAGAAATCAATTAATGATGCAGGGCCTCCACTTCTGTCTCATAATCCTGTAAGAGAAGGAGGAACACCCCCGCCTCCTTGCCTGGAGAGGGAGAAGGAAAAAACAAGGAGGAAAAAGGATGACCTGCGAGTGAAGGTCTGCGTAGCACCATGGGTCAACCCTTGCACACTTCACGGTACGGGGATAGTCCTCTTTACCCGTTACTATTTTTTAAAATCGTAGCTCTTAGGAAAGTATTTAACTGAAACCCACTTCCTTGGTTAAACAGTCAGTTGAAAAAAACCCGACAACTATTTCTTTGGTGAAAAGGCCAAAGATGAGAGAAGCCGACAGCTCAAATCCAAAGCCGGGAGCTGAAAGGCAAATGCAAAACTTCGGGAGTAAGCAGAGTAGAAGACTATTTATCTTGTGCAATTTACAACAGGTGCTAAACATTACAAAAACCAGAGCTATTAAGCAATCAAATTAAGCTATAATTAACAGAAGAAAACTGTGCAGGAATTCTAATTAATACATATCTGAGCACATCCGTGATCCCCTCCGACAGCTCGGCTTTCTATACCCCTGCCACTTCCCGAGAATAAGCGGAGGGGTGATGCTTGGGGAGTATGCAGGACGTTACGGGTGTCACCAGAGACTCCCCCTAACAGCCACAGCCCCGTATGCTGGCTTGGAGGGGGATGCTTTAATTTGGGAGACATTATTCTGAGGCAGTAGGAAGAAAGACTCCCCTTCTGTCTGAAGATCTGGTTGGGAGAAGCCTCTAACAAGCTGGGGTTCATCCTCCTGCCTGTGGTTTGTCCTCTGTGGTCGTTCCCCCTTCCCCATGAGGTGCCATTTCTTCCTCACCCTCTACTTCCGATTACGACCCGTTTCCCCAAGTCGCTGTCAGAGACGGGCGGCTGGCAGCAGTTGCGCCTGGATGGAGATGCTATGGTAGGTGTCACCCGAAGATGGGAGAGGACTGATGGCCAAGACTCTCACGGGAATTTTAATTCCTGCTTTGACGAGGACCTGGCGCGGTCTTGAACAAGGCACTGTATAGAATGTGTGTGTCCTGGGTACTCCAGGTGATTTAATAACTTCGAGATGACTGGGACAAGTTTGCTCGGCTTTGGCTGAAAGCAGAGCTTGGCTCCCTTGCCTGCACGCGTCCCAAACGGAGATAACAATGCTTCCCTACCTCACAGTAGCGTTGTGAAGATCGACTGGTTAATGACTGTACGGCACTTTCAAGATCCCAACTACCTCCAAGATTGGGTCACCCTTCTCCATGCCCACCCGGTCCCTGGGTACCTACCCTACGAGACCGGGGACTGGGAACCCATCAAGGGGAGGAGGAGAGTGGGATCTTTATTTCCCATTTCTAAGGGGGGTGAATTGATGAAGAGCTGCGCGTACTTTTATTCGTCTGTCAATGAACCGTCATCCTTGCTTGTCCCAAGCGTGGCCCATCATGGTGTGCTGTGCCTCTTGGTGGCTTTGTTAGCGCACCCTGGGGCACTAAGTGTTTTCTCCTCTCTTTGCTCTGGCAGCTGGCTTGGCTCTGGGTTGGTGTTTGCTGTGCCTTCTCTATGCCCGTACTCCCTCAATATCTTCAGCCTCAGCTTCTCCTGGCTTCTCCTGGTATGAGAAAAGTCTATGGTGGTTTTTGTAGGACAAGAAGCAAAGAGGTCCTTTGTGGAGACAAACCACGATCCCGACTGAGCTCAAGGGCAGGGCTCGCCGGAAACGGGGGTACATCCTGGGGCGGTGGGTTACAACCGGGTGCCTGGGCGGCCACCGGAGCCCAGCACGGCAACCAGCCGGACACCCAAAAATTGCGGGTGGATGTGGAGGCTCCAGCCGAGGCGCTGAAATGGAAGCTTTGAGCTGGACGCTGGCTCTTGCCCTCACAAATCTCGCTCTCCTCCGGTGTGGTGCTCCGGCAGGGTGCTCCGGCAGGGTGCTCCGCGTGGGCTGGGAATACGTCTCTGTTTAAAATGCTCTCGGTTTCTGGAAGTCGTCGCTCCTGGAAAGCGGGTGCAAGTGCCTTAACTTCGCATGCGGGGGTGTCCTAAACCTGAGTGTATGTGTCTGCCTGCAGGATCGAGACTTCAGTTATTAATAACGATTAACTATTAATTATTCCCGCCAGGCAGAGATGCAACTCTCTGGTTTAACTCTGGGCATGCAGCACGGCAAGTTAAAGAGCTTTTGAAGTGAATATCCTTCACTTCCACCGGCGGATGTCTTGTGCATCAAAGTTTACTTGTTTAATTTTGTGGCAAACTCCCTTTTTTTTCCCCGCTCACCTTCCCGTTATTCATATTTTTGTTTTGTAAATCGTGAGAGGTTTCAGCGCTTGTGGGGAGTCAGCTGTTATCGGCACGGGCGAGAGCAGGAAAGGGCAAGGAAAAGGGAGGAAAAGAGCAGGAAAGGGAGGAAAAGCTGGTTTTGGAGCGGGCGGGCTGGTGCTGGCGGTGGGGGAAGATCCCAGCCTGGCCCCGGGCAGGGTGACGCCGGGTCGGGGGATAACTCCACCGCAGTCTCTGCAACCCGTGCCCAGCGGACACGCACGAATCCCACCGCTCGAGGGGGAAAAAGGACACCCAGCACAGGCAGGAATTCAAGCAATTAATCCTTTACTTAAAGAATAATAAGCAGCCAGATTTTTTACAGACTGAAAGTGGGAACAAGGTAAAAGGGGTTAAAAACTAAAAAGCAAGGACAGCAGACACCAATTAACACAATGCTAATTGACAATTTCCCCAAGCCTCCATGAAACATGCCAGACCTATTTCCCCAATTACTAATTAAATCAAACCACACGCACAATACTAATTTCCCTAACTTAGGGAGCTCAATAGACAAATAAAATGTGAAACTAACTTAAACGTGTTGTCGAAGTGCAGGGACAATAAGGAACTTAAAAGAAAAGGGGATAAACTTTTTTGCTCTGGATGTATTCTTGAAACTTCTGGCCTGTTTGGGGAGTTAGATGGGGGATCCTAATCAAGGCAGGTATGTGGTGGGGTCCTGCTCGCTGGGGGTGATTAACATCCTGAGAGAAGGTGACTATGTGGGGCGGGGCTGGCTTGCCGCTCAATGAGAAAGCTTTCCTGAGATACAGCCTGGAAAGGGATGTTTGTGCATCCTGGGATGACACGCAGGTACGGAGCAGAGCATGTGTCTGTTGGAGAAGCTCTTTATAGTGTGGCCAGGAGCAGGGCAGGGATCGTGCCCCTGTACTCGGCACTGGTGAGGCCGCACCTTGAATCCTGTGTTCAGTTTTGGGCCCCTCACTACAAGAAGGACGTTGAGGTGCTGGAGCGTGTCCAGAGAAGGGCAACAAAGCTGGTGAGGGGTCTGGAGCACAAGTCTGATGAGGAGCGGCTGAGGGAACTGGGGTTGTTCAGTCTGGAGAAGAGGAGGCTGAGGGGAGACCTTATCGCTCTCTACAACTACCTGAAAGGGGGTTGTGGCGACGAGGGTGTTGGTCTCTTCTCCCAAGTAACCAGCGACAGGACGAGAGGCAACGGCCTCAAGTTGCACCAGAGGAGGTTTAGACTGGATGTTAGGAAAAATTTCTTCACCGAGAGGGTGGTCAGGCATTGGAACAGGCTGCCCAGGGAGGTGGTGGAGTCACCATCTCTGGAAGCGTTCAAAAAACGTGTGGATGTGGCACTTTGGGACATGGTTTAGTGGGCATGGTGGCGTTGGGTTGACGGTTGGACTTGATGATCTTAAAGGTCTTTTCCAACCTTAATGATTCTGTGATCTAGGGGTGGGGGAGATGTGGAGGCACCGGCTCCTGCCAAGTTACGCCGTGCTGGGGCACGGTGACCGGGCTGGAGACGGGTACACTGCTCCATATTACAACGTTTTGAGTGATGCCGGAGGTGCGCTGGCGGCAGGGGTGTCCTTGCTCTCCCCCCGGAGCCGAGGCAGCCCCGCGAAGTCGGGTGGGAGGAGCAGAAGGACAACTCAAAGTCTTCCAGTTGGTTCTGCTTTACCAAACCGCTGACCCCTCCCCCGGCATGAAAGAAGGATGAAATAGTAATGCGATAGGTTAATGCCGATAATTAAAGAGAGTTTAAAACTAAGCAGGAGACTGAACTGCGTGTGTGGGTGGCTGGAATGGTTGTTTGATGTGAAAGTCAATGACTGAATTATTCAGAGAGAGTGATTTCCAAATGATAATTTTACATTTCCCATAACTGATTTTGATTTATTACAGCAGCACCCGATGGCCCGGCGGGAGCCGGCAGCGGCGCCCGACTCCGCCGCTGCTTTCCCCTCTCCTTCGGGCTCTCGGAGCTGGAACCCACCCCTGCCTGGGGACTGACCTTCACGCACCCGTTGCCGCTGGGGGTTGGAGTTTTTCAATGGAAAAAGGCAGGGAGAGCGTTTCTTTTAAAAAAAATGGGCTGTTTCTCTATCGGTAGAGCGGCTTACTGCTTGGTTGTGTTTCCGGATGCGGGCGAGCGCTTGGAAACCGTCAGGGTGCTGACTTGGGTGTCGTGGTGCCGGCTGTGCATCACACCTGGAAATGCACTTGGCTTCACATGGAAGTATCTGGTGAAGCTCGTCGCTCGCTCTCCTCAACCCCGTTTTCTCCCAGTCCTGCGAGCGGACTTGCGGGATTCATCTGATCACTTTTACCACCCAGCAGCCTATTTTCTTCAGCACCCGCTCAGGGTGCTGGACCGCAAGTCGGGCTATAAATCTTCTGTGAGGAGGCAGCTTCCCGGGACGCGTGGTACTTGCCGTGCCCGAGCCTGCCAAAGGTGCTGCGGGAACATCCTGGGGCATTTGGGGGTTTCTGCTTTTTAACCGCAAGCGAGAAGCAAGGACAGCCCGGGGGGGGAAGCCGTAGCCCCAGTCTGGGCACCGCGCACGGGGGACGTGGGCCCACTGGGACACGTGCGGGCAGGTATTTGAGACCAGGCGATTTGGTGTTGGGAACATTTCTGCTGCGAATTAAAGAGGGAGACTACCCAAAACAGCGGAGGTCCAGGTTCCTTCCCCTGATACCTTAAAAATAACCATGGCTGTTTTGGGAGACCAGGCTGTTAACCCCTTCCGCACCCGCGGGGGCCGGCGTGGTGGGACCGTGGCGCGGCCGACCCCGGCAGGGATGCGCTGGCCGACGGGAGCCTGTCGGCGCTGCCGCCTCGCGGGGCTGCTTCGGGGCCCGGCTGTTACTCGTCCCGCGTTACCGGGGCTCGGAGCTCGGAGCCAACTGTTCTGAACCTGGAGGGAGTTTTGGTCTGGGTTACGTTTGAAAGACGACGGAGATAAGGACGTCGGCTCCCGCTCCGACCCCCCGGCTGGTATACCTGGCCCGCCAGAGCCCCGCGTCCCCTCCTGTGGCGCGCCGCATCCCCGGGGACACGGAGCCGGGCGGGATTTACGGCTGTGCCTCCGGCCTGTGCCTTTGGGGTCCGTGCTGCAGCTATTCATTGTGCCCGGGAGGCGGCGGCTGGAGAAGGGCAGAGGGATGGGGTGGCAGAACCAGAAGCGGAGGGGGGCAAGGTTTAGGCTTAGAGGTGGGCTTCCTGCCCCTGTTGGGGCTGTTTCTCCCGGCACCAGCCACGAAACGCCTTGCGGGGACAAGCATGGCCCCCAGAGGGAAGCCTCCGCGCTCCCATCCTCCCGCGTCCTCGTGGAGACCCGCGGCACGGAGCGCTGCTCTGCCCCGGGTAAAGGGCTGTTTGGTTTCTTACGGGAGGCTCCGGCCGGGAGGCGGCGGGACGGTGCCGACGCTGGTCCCTCACGGCCCAGGTGGAAGCTGCGGGTCTTTTCAGAGGAGGCTTCTGCCTCTCTCCTTGTGGCCATTAATTCTGCCCGGGGCCAGGGAGATGGTCCCTAATGAAAGCTTCAGCGAGATTGGTTTGTCGTACGGGAAAGCTTCGGTTTCAGTGAATCAGCAATTTCTGATGAAAAATCCTTTGTCTGAAAATTCCCAAGAAGCTCCGGCTCTGACCTCGGAGCGGCTGCCTTCCTCCGAGCACGTTACCGGGATTTATGGCGCGCTCCCATGGTTTATTGTTCTACAGTAAACGGAGCTGCCGGATGAGTTTTGACTATCCTTCTGGGCAGGGAAGCAAATCGGCATCGTGGGACTACCCAGACTTGCGTGGTTTAACAGGAGTCCTTGCCATGGGGTGGGTGGGTTGCCGGATCAAATAGCTCCTCGCCAGCTGGCGGCTGCCCGGGACGGGTGTGCGTCTTCCTTCATCTGGGGCCCTCTCCTCCTTTAGCCGTTCTGGTGAGCGGTCCTGCAGAAATATTTCCAGTGCCGTCAGCTCTTTAATTAGGACAAGAAGCAGCGGCTGCATCATGAGTTTGTAGTAAGTTTTCTGAAGGCTGCTGGTACGGAGAGGATGCTGGCTTGCTGCTTTATGCCGGGGACCGGTCAAGATTGCCTTAGTGACAGTAAGTAGCCATCATAAGACAGCCCCTGCTACAAAAAACTGCAAAGCATGAAAAGGACAGAAATTATTATTCCCATTTTACAGCTGTAGCCTCAGCACGTTGGTAACTGTAGTATTTGCTCAAGGCTGCAAGCAAAGAAACCCTGAGCTTGGGACTGAAGTGAAATCTGCAGAATAACGTCACCATCCTCGAAGCGTGCGATGACATGAGCCACCTCTGAGTTACAAGCACCTGTATTTGCCTCTCTCAAGACCACAGCAGAAGGAACGCGATAGCAGGAGGGCTCTAAAAGGCTTGCCCACAAAAGAGGAAAGAAGTATTACAAAAGCCGTAACGTTTAAGCAGGGAGGGCTTCACTGGCGTACGTTGTCAGGGCTGAGGCACCTGTTGTAGATAAGACCTTCACTATATGAAAGCTTCCATTAATTTTCATGGAGATGGTCGTTGTGAGTTTTGGAAAATACAGGAAAACACCAGGATGGATGGAGACCGTCCCAGCCCATCCTTCCCATGTCTAACATCTGCTTTTACCCAGGATTCCCCAAAACTTTACGAACTGTGTGTTTAGCAGCTGTGGCAGCAAGATACCCAAAGGTGAGGAGAGCTCCTCAAGGCGAAGCAGCCTCGATGCTCCAGCTGCCCGGAGTACGGCCCATCCAGAAGGCCAAGCTCCCTCCCTGTAACCATAGGGAAAACTAATCAAATTACTGCCTTTCATGTCACATTAGTGAAAACGGATACTACTATGATGCATATTAATATAATATGATGGGAAATTGCTAACACAATTAGACCATCACATTTTATTAGTACCGGAGTGACAACTCACACTGAAGAACAGCTCACTCGGCGACGGCTGGGAGCGGGCACGGGCACGGGGACAGTTATTTAACTTTCTAAAAAGCCCTCTCTCTCTCTCTCTTTTTTTTTTTCTCCCCCCTTTTCTTTCTTCCCCCGTAAGCGCTTGGTCACCCAAGTAAGCGTTGCACCAGCTCTTTGTAAATGTTGCCGGGATTCACTGTGAAACGAGTCCTTGCCTCAAAAGTTGGGTGCCCCTCTCACATACGTTCTTCTTTCCGTAGGTACACAGACATAAATAATGAGAAAATCAAAATATACCTCTCTGTAGAGGAGGGTGGTATAAGTTTTCCTTAATACGTTCTACCGTTTTATTTGGATTTATATCCAGCGCACTTTTAATCGAGTCGTAGAAGGATCCTGTGCGAGTTTTGTGGATCACGTGTCTGGGGCCACTTGACCCCAGTGCTAGTGCCCTCGGATCGCGGTGCCGTGGCACCTGCCCCGGAGGACGGCGTGCTCTCACCGCGCTTGGGAAAGCAGACGCGTGGCGTTTCCTCCAGCATCTCCTGGGAGGGCCGAGTGGTCCCGCCAGCAGGAGGGGGCTGCTTTGCAGGAGACTCTTTTGCCGTGAGGAGGAGGCCGCAGGAACGCAGCCTGGCACGCAGGGAAGGGCGGTCACGGCTTGGCTTTGCTACGAGGGGTTTGAGTTGAGTTGGATCCCCCGTGGGGACCCACACGAGGAGGAGCTGGGGGGGCAGCTGCTGGTCCCGGGAGCAAGAGGGGTGGGAGCAAGGGCGAGCTGGGCTTTGCTTTCTGGAGCAGCGGGAAAAAATCGCGCGCAAACCCCGTTTATAGCAGCTTTCCGGAGATCGGAGGGCCGCTGCGGGCGGTGGAGCTGGGGGGGGTTCCGCGGACCTGCCGTAAAGGCAAGATGTGTCTCCCGGGAGGCTCGGGGAGAGGCGGGACGCCCCGGCTCCCAGCCGGGCGCAGCGGGGCCGGCAGCTGCCTGCCCTCGGCCGCGTCGGGCAGGCAGAAACAGGGGCTGGAAACTGGGTTTCTCGTAACCCAGGGGAACATCCTCAATGACTCGCGCTCGGCTGTTCTGGGATGACTTTTTGTCTCGTTTCTTTGGGCCAGAAACTTCATCCCGGAGCTGAGAAACTTTTCCCAGTGAAAGTCACGCTGAAAGTGGTGTATTTAGCAAAGTATTGTGTGGAGTTTTTTTAATTAAAAAAAAAAAAAAAAGGAAAGTCATGACCAGCTTTGCCCAAGGTACTCTGAATTTTGCCCTTCGTCTAAGACAAAATGTGCCCTTGTGTATAGCAAGCAGTGCAGCACGCCTGATCTGGCAACAAAGCCTCCATCTCGTTACTTTATTTGGCTTTTCCTTTTCTTCCCCAGCGGGTCCAGCGCCGGGCAACTACAAATCATTTTGGTTTTCGCCGTCTTTATCTAACCTCCACAAAGTGGGCCTGGCAACCCTGTTATTTCCCCACAATTCAAGCAGTGTTGCGTGGGGGTTTTTTTTTCTTTTTTTTTTTTTTTTTTATCCCAGAATAGAGCATAAATAAATAGATGATTTTAGAGGACTGTAGATCATTGAGCGAGATGCAGAAAAGGCCCCTTGTTTTGAGAGAGCAGCGTGAGGCTCAGCAACAATGAGTCTTGAAGCCCGATGAAAATCTCGGATGCTTTGAGGCTGTGTGTGTTGGGTGAACTTTATTTACATTTGGCACAAACGCGCTCACGTGTGATGCCAGCAATTGCCAGGGCATGTGGACAGAGCTGGATAAAGCTTATCTGGGTTGATATAAGGAAATACTGAGTCAGGCTGGAGACTGTTGTTTCCAAACCTTGGTTGGGTTTCGAAGTCAGCTTGGTTTCTGCAAGGAAAATACCTTCCCCCTCCAACACCCCCCCCCCCAATTTGTTATTTCCATAATGAAGAAAAACTGCAATAACATTTCCCATGTATTCAGTCTCCTCCTCATCTCCCAAGACTTACTCTGGCATTCCTCTGCTTTGAGACGCTTGTTACTACCAGCAGTGTCCCCCCTTCTCAAATTAACTCCTGCAAAACACGTCTCCTTTGCTGGAAAGAGGGGTACGTGCCAGCCCTGGAAAAGAGCAGCAGCAAAAAAAACCACCTTAAAACTTCTCATCAAAACTCTTGATAGTTGAGCGTGCGGGGGGGGGGGGGGTGTCTCTCTATATATTTTAGCTCGGCAAATACATCCTATCGGGGTTAAACCTTTTGGTGCCGCCAAAGGGATGTGCGAAGAGGGAGGAAGGTGGAGGCAGCTCTTGTTTGCTGCGTAAGTTGGGAAATACCGCATTTGCAAAGCCCTGTCTTGGAAAAGACTTAGGTGGTTGCATACGATGGAGCTGCATCTTCCACACACCCCCCCCAATTGACTACTTTGAATACAATAAAGTTGCTTTGAACTTTTTCAATTATTTAACAACTTTCAAGTGGAGAAATACTTGGGTCTTTTAATTTCATTTTTGGCTCCTCTTTTTTTTTTTCCTTCCCTTTGCCTCCATTCTGTTTGCTAAACAGTAATTGCAGATCTTTCCTGCCACCTTTAATACTCCCAGCTAATTATCCTGAAATAAATCTCTTTCAAGTCTGCATGCCAGCAGTTGTGGGATATGAGCGGCTCTTTCAGCTCCCGGCTGCCTGTCACTCAAATGGGCCTCAGCTGCAGCTCCGAATGATGAGTATTAGTCTCCCGCTGGGATGATTCTCCCAATCTCCCCACTTCCAACAGCATCTCCCAGGGCTGCACCATGCTCCTACCTGTTAGCCTAATCTGGGATTTTCTTTTGCTAACGCTGTTATTTTGAAAGGAGGAAGAGGATTCCTGGGAGAAAGGCACTCGGTTAACCTTTCCCTAATTGCCATTCAAAGCTGAAAGGGGGGGGGGCAACCCCCCCCCCCCAAAAGGTGATGGGTGTCACTGCACGGGAGGATGGCTCAGGAAGGGTGGACGTACAGGTGAGGTCCCAGGGTTATTTATCTGGTCAAAGTAGGGTTTTTGGGGGGCAGGCTCCCGATTTGGGCAGCCTGCCCTCCCCGGGCGCTCGCCTTTGTTATTTCCAGCTCGCGTCCCGCTCGCTCAGGAACAAGGTTGTTGGGCTGTCGGCAGAGCTAAATGCTCCATCGCTCATTTATTGCGCGCTCGCGGCGGTAGCGCGAGCTGTTTTTAAGTGCCGCTTAAGTTTGCGCACACCCACGGGTTTGTAATTTGGCGGTAGGACGTGCCTAAAACGGCACCTTGTTACGCAGGCAAAGGTAAGGTTTTAAATGACGGAACTGTTAAACTATTAGTATTTAAAGCGCTCGCTAATTTTTTTTCTTTCTGCCGTACCTGCGCCTTTTAACGACTCGAACGCTTGGATTACCTCCCGAAACAGCCTCGCCGGGGGGGATGCCACGTGGACGCGTCCCGGCTGGGCGATGCGGTGGGGTTCGTGGTACCCGTTGCCTTTTTGGTGCTGCTGATGGGGGGCGGCGTGGGCGTCCCCCGGCTCTGGGCTCGCATCCCCGCCTCCTTCCTGAAGGAAAAGGTCTCGGTTAGCCGTCGCGTGCACGCTCCGGTTGCTTGGTTGGCCTTGAATCCCTCTTCCTAAAGAGTTGTTTTTCACTCCGGGCTCCCTCTCTCAAGCCACGATGGGCTGCGTTGAATTAATTCTATTAACTGCCAAAGGAATTCTTCGCTGCCGAATTATATTTCCTGTGTCTGTAAATCATTTCGCCGCTGCTTTCCCTGACAGTTATGCAAGTGACCTTTTGATTTCGCTGGGGTTTTTTTTTTGGGTTTTTTTTTTATTTATGACATTGCTAACCCCTCTATGGCTGTTCCTTGCAGTAAGATTGGGCAGTCACACGGGATGCTTGAGAATATAGGATATTTTATAAATATGCATATATATATATACATATTTTAAAAAATGAAAACAGCGTAAGGTTGAATGTTTCAGACTTGGACCTTGGAAACACAATATTTGCACCGAGTCATGTTAGTTTTGAGAGTCTGTTTCTGTGTATTTTTAATTCCAGAGGAAGAATTGCTTGAAACCCTCCCCTCCTCCTAACTGAGCACCCTTTTTTTTCCCCCCCCTCTCTCTTTTTTTGGGCGGGGGAAGGGCGTTTGGGTTTTTTGGGGGGTTTTTTTGCTTGTTTTGGTGACCAGGCCCACTTCTGCAGAGGCCAAGCAATCACTGGGTTAAGTGGGAGCTGTGGATGCTCCGAGTTTTGGGAGTATCGGAGCCAGGGACGGTCTCATCTGACTTGTGTTGCACCAAGGCAATTGTGAATTGTGAATTCCCCTGAGGAATGTACGTCCGATCAGAAGTTCGCGGTGTCAATGGCAGCACTCGCAGGCGCGGTCGTAACACCTGGGGAGAAGGGAGCCCGCTTCTCCCGCGTGGCTCACCCGCTGGGTGCAGGCTTTTAGAAATGCCGTGGTCCGACACGGAGAGCTGGGATGACGTCTGCCCGGCCGTGGACGAGCTCCTCTCTCGGGCAACGAGCTGGACCACTGCCTATAAAAACGTGCAAAGCGGAAGAGATCCCCACACTTGTCCCTTCTACCAAACCCGAGGCATCGTGGTCGGCTCGTGCAAGGTTCTGCGCAAGTAATAAATCGAGGTTTCCTGCAAAACGTCTGGTCGGTTCGGCTCTTATCTTGCTCCGCAAGAGGTGGAAAAACCCTCTGTGGTTCTCCTTTGCCCGTCTTACAAACATAGACACCCATTCGCAAGGAAATATCGAAATAGAAGCTTGAAAGTATTCTCACGTTCGTTCCCCAACGCTGCCTTTAGCACGTTTTGGGGCTGTTTGCAATGCCCTTTTCCGTTCCGGTTAGATAGCAGTGCAGAGCAAGCATCTCGTTCTTAAATTGAGTTTGTTGCACTCCTACCAGGGACAAGGTTCACAATCCTGGAAGCAAAGCCCACGGTAAGTGCCTTTACGTTGTGCCTCTTACACCTTCTGTGGTTCAATCCCGAAGCAGACTTAAATTTTGGAGCTGCTGAGCCCTTGTAACCCATGCCTGGGGTCATATTATTTGGCCCAAGCCATCCAGTCCCCAGCAGAGGGGAATATATGATACGCATGCAACGTATGTGCTAACGTATTCCCTAGCATCTCAGGACATGGTTGCACCTGGGTCAACGTCTTTGCCTATCACAGATGAAGTAGCTCAGATAATGTCTAATTGTTGGCACCACTTGCATCTTTCCAAGTCTGCTCCTTCTGCTTTTTTTTTTTTTTTTTTTTTGGGTCTCTGTTCTTCCCTTTTGGTCTGCATCCCCCATCTTTGTCTTTAAATTATGTCCTATCCTTTAGCCCAGTTTCTTTGCCTCAACCTCCAAAACCAACAGGAGAAAAATGAAATAAAATTTCGGATTTCTTTCACTGCTCCTGGTGTGCTTGCCCACAGCCTTCCTGAAAGAAACCAATAAATAACGCTCCTCATCCCCCTAAAAATTAAATTAAACCCAAATTTCTCCGGGGAGGAGGCTAGGTTAATTACAAAGAGCTACCAATGCCATATCTAAAAAGGCACCTTCATTTTAATATTTAATATTTAGGATGAAACTTAATATCTGAGCTTTTTTTTTTTTTTTTTTTTTTTTGGCCAAACTAGTCAGTTCAGAAGCAGCGAGGCTGCCAAACACAGCTAAGATTACTCTGCCCAAAAGCTTCCGTCAATTAGCTCCTTGAAGTGTGTGCCGGGAAGACTGCAAAGGGCAAGATGGTGCCGCTGCAGCCCAGAGCCAGCCGAAACGTGGACGCTTGGCACGGTTAGCGTTGGGTGGGAATTGCTTTCTGCTTGAATATTGGAGGCTTTGCTCCGCGCAGCATGTGCAAAACACATCCCGGTCTGGGTATTAAAGTTAGAAAAACTTGGTGAAGCCCTAGAGATTGATGTAGAAGTATGTATGGGATCACCTAAGAAGACGAAAGCGCTGCACTCATATTTGAAAGCAGGATGGGAAACAACCGGTACCTCCTGATGTTGGTGAGTCGTGTGTTGGCTCTTCGGGAGTGAGACTGTCCCAAATAGGGATTAAACTGGGAATCTGAATGCCAAGGGGGGATTTAAAGATGACTGCTCGTGAAATCCAGTCTGCAAAGAAAGATGCACCTTTGTTATACCCGGGCAGTGAAACGTCTTCAGTTAGTCGAAACGAACAGAAAAATGATGATGAAATGAAGAGTTTTACACACGCTTAATAGAAAGGATGGGAATGAACAGGAAGGATGGGAATGGCAAGGCAGCCACGCTGTGTGACAGGGTCACGCTGGATAGTTCATATAAATATTACTGTTATTCAGCAGGACAGACGGACTGTTACCAGTTGCCGTTCCGTCTCCGATTGGCGCCGTCAGTTCTGCCGACTAAGTCAGCGAACGCTACATTCCCTTCAGCATCTAGTGACCCCTTCAGCATCTCTTGATCTCTGTATCTACACCCGAATTCATCAGACGCGTACAAGTGTGTGAGCGTGCGCCCAGGTGTTCGGGGCTGTTGCTGGACGCCTCTTTTCAGAGTGGAATAGCAGGAAATGGTTAAATATCCATGGTGGGCTTGGCTGCCTGGTGTAAAGAGGATGCTTTGACTCTACAGGACATCCCGCTCGTTTCGGAGAAGGGTCTTGAAAATTGCAGTGCTAAATCATTAACTTCTAAGGAGCTGAAGGAAAAAAGAGCTCACTTAAAGGATCCCGGTGAGTTGCCCCTGGCTTGCTCTGTGTTGCTCTGCATACGATGCAAACCACCGTTAAAATACTTCTTGCTGACTCCATAGCGCAACACCCAGGCCGTGTACAAACGTACCTTCCTCCCAGCAGTGATGTCATCTTTATACTGGGAACCTTAATGAAGCGGCGAAAGGAAGAAACGCGGGGCAAGATTTCAGAAGGGGGGCAGGGGGGTAAGGAAAAAAAAAAACCAACCTGCCCGAAATCAAGCTCCTAAATGGGTGGAGGGGAGATGTGTCCATTGCCTGTCCTGTCCATTGCCTGTCCTATCCATCCTGAGGAGCTGGGTGGGTGCCCGTCATGGGGATGTCCCTGGTCTAGCGGCATGGGGGGCATTTGCCGAGGGAGACGGTAGCGGGCAGGTGTCTGCTTTCTTGTGAACTGGATTATTTAAGCTCTTGGGTTTGGGGGAGAAGCTGCGGAGATGGCGCAGCGGTGGCCAAATGGTCATGGCAGAGGTGGTGGGTCTGTACAAGGGATGGGTAACACGAGGTGGGTTGGTGTAATGGAGGACGCCCGTCGGTTGCTGCCTGGATGATAAATCAAAAATGGCTGGAGTCTCTGAAATATGGTGTCCATATGGTGCAATGATAAAGCTTTATCACTGCCGCTTTAGAAGTGCTTCTTGTCTCCAAATGTCTAACCACCAGGACTTTTTTTTTTTTTTTTTTTTTTGACAGGCTCCTTGTGTAATGAAAATTCAGGTTTTGGGCTTGGGTT
>NC_138576.1:126366429-126403929 GCF_964289735.1 Phaethon aethereus
AAAGGTCTGTGGATTAAAATAGGTGGTGCCCTCCGAACTGCTTTTAACCCGGCGTACTCTGCATCGCGTCCCTGTTTACTCATGGTTTGCTTTTAACTGACTTCATCGAAACCCAGCTAGGAAAAAGCCTTCGCACCTGAATTCCTTAATTCTGGATTTTCAGCCTTCGTGAATTTAAAGGCGCGCTTGCGCGTTTGCAAGGTTGATCCTGCCTAGGAAGAGCCTGCGACAGCCATCACAACCTTTCAATAGCCCCCTTCCCCCTCTGACTACGGGCTACCGAGTCGTCCCTTTTAAGACAAAGGCGGTATTGTACGAGCAAAAAGAGAATCGGCCCCAAGCGCTGCGCCGGCTCGGGAGAACGGGGAGGAGGGGGAAGCGTTGCCCTCAAGCTTTACCAGTCAATGAACGTGTTTGTGGCTTATCAGTCGCATCTCATTGTACCTGTCGGGAAGCCCGCAGAAGTCACCTGGTGTCTCCTCGTTCAAGCCTTTCAGCCCGGCGCGGGAGCCACCCTTCCCGAGGCCAGCCCCAGCCGTGCCTCGGGTGCCGCCACGGGCGCTGGCCCGTGAAAACCGGGTGGCCTGCGGAACCAGAGGTGTTCGTCGGGAGGTGAAAAGGACCGAATTCTTCTGGAGGGTCTGGTACTCAACCGGAGCAAAGCGACTCTGCTGAGTCTGCAGAAAGGGTAGTGGTTGAGCCCGAATACACGGGTGCGCAGCCACCCTCCGGCCGCCGGCACCCAGCTGTAGGGAGTCGATGGGAAGAAGCGTGGGTTTGCCCGGTGTCAGTTATCTCGGCTTCCCCCTGGGTTGACAGGAGGGAAATTGCTCTTTTAAAGGGTAGTGTAGAATTGCACCCCCCGCCCCCAAACCTCAAACCAACTCCCCTATCCAAAGTGAGCCTGGATAATAAGGAGGCATTGGGAAGGAGGAGAACTTTTGTAAAGAATTTGTCAACCTTGTGAAATAGGAATAAACAGGGTTTTCAGCATCTGCTTGCTGTGAGCTGCTGGGGACCAGGTCCAGTTCCAGTGGTCCTGGCCGGCCCCCCGGGAGCCCACAGGAGCCGTGGCAGCGGGTGAGCTACGGGGAGAGCAAACCCCATCACCCTCCCCGTGGGTCTTCAGGTGCCATGTGTTTTCTAGGGATGATGCCAAGTCCTGCGTGGTTGGGGCTTTTCTCTTTTTTCTTTTTTCTTTTTTCTTTTTCTTTTTCTTTTCTCTTTTTCTTTTTTCTTTTTCTTTTTCTTTTCTCTTTTTCTTTTTTCTTTTTCTTTTTCTTTTCTCTTTTTCTTTTTTCTTTTTCTTTTTCTTTTTCTTTTTCTTTTTCTTTTTCTTTTTCTTTTTCTTTTTCTTTTTCTTTTTCTTTTTCTGCGTGCCTTCCTGCTGAGAGGTGGCTCTTTTGACATGTTGTTATAGTGATGGAAGGAGCATGGATACACATTCCTCCGCTCTGTGCGTGAGACATATGGGAGCCAGATTGTACCTGTCACAAGTTGCCAACCTGAATTTGCGGGGTATAAGGGGACACATTCCCAAGGGAATTTCCAGTTGACGTTCTTGATTGCTTTGGCTAATATTTGCTTTGTGACCTTTCCATTAGCAGATACGGCGTTCGGCGTTCGGTGCCGCTCTGGGAACGGGCGCGTCCGGCTCGCACCGATGCCGCCGTAGGTTCACTGGTGGCGGTGCGCAGGCAACCCACCCCGCTGGACCCGCCGCAGGGGAAAATTCCACTCTCCGACTCGATGGTAGATATTTAGCGTCATCCCAGGAGGTGTTTTCCACCTAAAGCGGCTCGGTCGGGACTGCTCAGTCGTGGAGCATCCGCAGCCAGAGCGCAGGGCAGGGATGGTTCAGGTTTCCTCAGTTACGCCGTCTCGGTCGCAGGACCGTGCCGATTTGCTGGGGCATATACCTGTATGGGGACGCGTATCTGCCAGGACGTATATCTGCCAGGACGGGCCGTTCCAGCCCGGCTTCCTTGGGGGAATGGGGCGAGCCCTTCCCACCGACCCCTTTTTAAGGGGCTCCTGTTGTGCGAGCCCACGCCTGTTGTGCGGACCGTTAAGTCTGCCTGCTCCTGAAAAGGCTTTCATTTGAAAATTGATTTCGATTTTATTGGAATAATCAGTATTATTTTAGAAAATCAATATATCATCAACCTGAAGCAATTTGCAGGGTTTTTCAATCTACTGATTTAAAAAAAAAAAAATTAAAAAAAAATTTGGGTTTTGTTCCCGCTTAATAGAAGCGTTTTAACTGTCAAGATTTCCCAATCTAAAAACAAAAGCTGTAGCTCTGACTGTGGAAAGGCCAAGGCAGATGCTGGGCTGACTGCTGGGGGTTTCACCCCCTGCATGGGTGCCGTCTCCCATCGCCCCACAGCGAGCGAGAAGGGGGCCCGGGCCCTGTGCCCACCCCTTGCAGATGCTCCCCTGGCCATGAGGTGACGACTCTGCGTAGCTGATGCTTACGGTGGGGTCGTTCCTCTGTGCGTGGGTCTAGAGAGAGACCTCAACTCGTCTCGCCTCCATCCCTGCCCAGCAGTGTGCTGCTGGTAGCTCTTCCCGGCGGGCGGCTCTGGGCTGGACCTCACGTCCTCCGCCGCGCCGCTGGGCTGGCGGCACTGCCCACTCGGGGCACAAAATTGAAGCTTTCCAAGTTGCACGTCATCCGTCTGGTGGCCGTGGTGTTCTGGGATGCGGGAGGGACACCCAGGACCTTAATTATCCGTATGGGCAGCAGAAAAGGAGCCGTGAAAGGAGGTGCTTGTAGTCTAGGAACCGGTAAGCCAAAGGCTATCCCAAGGAGCGGCTTGTTATGGAAAAATTTTCCTCTTGGACCGATGCTGCTAGCTCCACCGCGCTTTCTGCCTACTGCTGCCGTTTGCTGTCCATCGAGTGTTCACCCGTATCAGCAGAGTGGCCGTGAGAAGAGCCACGGCGCAGGACTTGGGGAGACCAGCTTGGGTCCGAGCTTCTCAAAGCGTTTACAAAAAAGAGGGGGTGGGAAGGCAGCGAAAACCCACCCTGGGTTGAAAAGCTCCGCTTGCGTGTTTTGGTTTGCGGAGAGGCGGCAGAGGAAGGGAGAAGGCGAACGTGAGCGAAGCTTTACAAAACAGGCCCCCACGTGCATATTTCATACTATTGTTTATCAAAGTTTTATGAGCATCTGGTCTTGGCCCCAAAATCTTTTCAGTTGAGGGATTTCTTTATTATTATTATTATTATTATTATTGTTGTTATTATTATTATTTACTACCACTATTTACTATATTACTATTTATTATATTTACTATTATTATTATTGTTGTTGTTATTATTATTATTATTATTATTTTAATCTATCTGAGTTTGACTACAAGCAGAATCTGCTATAATTAATTTTTTTCACCCCCCTCTATCGATTTTACCCGGGCTGGCTTTGCGGAGGCAGACCGGTGCGAGCCTGGGCTGCAGCCCAGCTCCACGCGCGGCACGTAAGCCACGCCTGACGTGGAGTGGCTGTTCACGTATTTCGTTTCCCAAGGGCGAATTTATTCAGGAGCGTCTCTGTTACTTAAAAACGCTTTCTCGTCCCTTCAAAGCCGGAGCAAGCGGCGCGGGACTTGGCAGCGTTGAACAGACCGGGGAGGGAAAGGGCAGGGAGAAGTGGGAACGGGCGCAAAGAGCCAGTTTGGTGTTATTTCTCTGCAAAACGGGGCCCAGGACCTCGGGCAGGTTTAAGTTATGCAGCGCTCTGTTTTGTTGCCCTGTGTTACGGGAAGAAATCCTAGGGTTTGGGTTTTTGGTGTGGGTTTTTGGGGGTGTTTTTTTCCCCTCCTACCAGTGAGCAGTCCCTCCAGGCTTCCCTCAGCTCTCCAGCCTCATCTCGTCGCCGTTCGCGCACGTGTGAAGGGAAAACGGATACGCTTCGCACTTCACAACGAGGGTTGGGTTTTTTTGGTTTTTTAATCACAAACTGGCTTAGCAACATCAGGTACTTGGGAGTTAGTTCCCACCTTCCCGTGATTTAATGGGCCCTCCTAACCCAACGCCGGGGAGCCTGCGGCAAGCTTTGCATGAATATTTGGATGAACTTCTGGGCACAAGCTCCTCTCAGTGGTCCAAGAAGGTCTTTTTATTTGTTGACAGCAGATTTTTCTGAGAGGTATGAGGCAGTGATAGATTTGTTCGATGACTTCAGTGCGTTGATCCTTTTTTGTCCATCCAGAAAAACCCTCGCTCCTGGGACACAATCCACTGCAGAGTTCAGTCTTATTTCCTTTGCGGGTGATTTCAAGTGGCGTCTGAAGGTTTTAAGGAAAAAAAAAAAAAAAAAGAAAAGGGGGTGGGTGGGTTAATTTTCCTCTTTTTTTTTTTTCCTTTGGTATTTCTTAAATCTCCCTTCATCTCCCACGTTGTGCTCAACCTGCAATTTCAAGACGCCTTTGCAAAATTTCAGCAGGACTGGAACGCCCTGAGGTTTCGAAGCTCTCGGAGGGTTTGTAGGAAGGCTTTTTGGCACAGAGCTGAGGAAGCCAGACACCCTGAGATGTTACATGCAGATAGGGCTCAGGAGCGAGCTGATTTGCCAGGTGGGTTTGCTCAATTTAAGGGGACTTTATTCGTAAGTCTAGACAGCTTAACATTGAGTGACCATCTCATTACACATTAATGCAGCTTCAAAGCTATTTGCATTTTTAGCGCTTTACTTAGACTGCCAGGCCTGATGGATTCAGGAAGCAATGGGTACGTTATTTCAAAACTGTGAAGAGCAGCAACATTTCACAACGGTGGGTCAATAGTCAGCCTAATGTTGGAGCCCCGATGCTTGAGCCTGGGACTCGGAGCTGCGCTTTGTTTCTCAGCTCTCCGCGGTTTTACAAAATTTCCAGTGAAGCTCTGATTTTGTTTTAGCTTTTTTTTTTTTTTTCTTTTACTGTGTTCAACAACCTGCTCACTTCTGCACATGTAGATGGAGGTGACCGGGGGGTGAGGGTGAAGGTCTCAGCTGTATCTCCCAGAGTTGTTCCAGCCCCTGCCAGCAGCTCTGGGACCACGGGCAGGTCAAGAGGGAGAATTGCTGGTGTTTTTCCAGAAATAGCTGCCTGGGCATCCTGGCCCCATGCTGGTTATGGCTTGCAGCCAAGGGCATTGAGAACCGCTGTTAACTCCCACCTCATTTCAGATAGAGCGCTAAATACTTGGCCTTTCTTAAAATCCTGCTGTAACACCCAGACTTTAAGCTATCTTGGAAATCCTCAGCCTAATTCAGGAATCCTAAGAGCACAGTTACATTTCCCGAGAAAGGGGTCTTGAGTGTGGTTACGTGGGAGGGAGGTAAGCCCACTTGGTGGGCCGTGACTTCGTGTGTGTTATTTATTGTTTCGCCTATTTAATGCCCTTTACGTATTGCATTGAAACCTGGCTTCTGCTGCCTTCTGACTTGCATGGGTGCCGCGGAGGTACAGTGTTTCGGTATTGCGCCTCACCCCGTGCCTTACGTGGCAGCCTCCCTCCTCTGGAAAAGACGACGGATCCCTGAAACCTCATGGCTAAAATGCATGGGGGGTGGAGGAGAGGGCAGAAAAAAAAGAGTTTCCAGCTAAAAATATCAGATGTTAAACATTCTGGTTGACCAAATAAGAGATAAAAAAAAAATATTTTAAATATTTTCCAGGATATAATTGTTCCTGTATTTAGTCTGGGCTCTACTGTACTGCACTAAAGTGAAAACAAGTGAAGTAGACGATAAGCATAAGAAGCTGGATTCAGCTAGAAATGTTTAGAGTTTCTGCGCTGCAGGAACCGTGCACTGTTTTGTTTTTTACTGGCTCTGTCCCTTTTGTCTGAACATTTATGTATTTCTTGCGCTAAGTAACAACAGCCAGACTGCTCTGTGATTCCCCGAGTGCCAAGAGAGTAGAAAGCGAGCAAAGCTAGGAGTAGCAGGCATCCAAAACCTGCTCCCCAGTCCAACCAATATGTTCTGTGGGATAGGTCTTCTTGCCTTCAGGAACATCATAAAAAAGAAAGACCTGACAAAATGGACGTTTAGAAGGTATGGTGTTTTCTATGGGAAAAAAAATGCTAGAAAAGCTGTACAAGGACTAAAGTTCTAGCTGAACAGAAATGGGAATGGCTATCTCACAGAAAATGCCCAAATTTACATTTTGCTTTCATCCAGATTCAGCACTTTCTGTTCTAGAAGACATTACACAAATTTCAATTTAATATTAATATTAATAATAATAATAATAAAGAGAAGCATTTCATACTGGCATTTAGATATTCCACCTGACTGACCCCAGATGCTGCTCAGGTGGGCAGAGAGTGGTGCTGTGTGGTGGCATTTGTAGTCTGGAGCAGAGAATTCGGCTTGCAGCAAGCCAAGCCCTGCCATAGGAAAGGCGCTGGAAATGCTGAACCGGCCTCGTCATTTCTGATGAAGTTTGAACAGGCCCGGCAGAAAATAGCTCATTTCAGTTTCCTGGCAGAAATGGGACTATTCACGGAAAAATCAGTACTTGCTACTGGATAATTTTTAGTTTTATAGAAACATTTTTTGACGCTGGAAAAATCAGTCTCGTTTAAAATTGCTGAGCAAGTCCCGTGATAATATATGTGGTGGTTTTTAAATGGACCTGTGGAAATCTCTTGCAGAAAAGTGATAAGGATAAGCTCTTCCCCTCCCTGTGAGGAAGAGTAATGCTGCCCTAAAACTCTGGGCAGCACTAGGAGGACAAGCTCTCACTTAGTTTTCCTGCGCAAAAAAAAAAAAATCTTCCCAGTTCAACCACCCGATTGCAACTCGGTGACTAGAAAGATGAACATAGGCTTTGATTCAGACCCTTAAAGCCAATTATCCTGAATAACTTCATCTCTACTAAGATCTATAGCATTCTCGCATGATCTCCTGGTTGGGGAGGCAATATGTTGTCTTCAGGTTTTCGCCTGACCTCCTTGCCGCTGCCCACAAGGGCTGTAGGGCTGGACTTTTCTGCCCAAAGGACCTTAGAGAGGTACCTGCAAGAGCTGGGAAGACCTGGCTGGTTTGCCGAGTGTCCTCAAAAGACTTTAGGCCTGAGGTCCAACATGAAGCCATAGACAGCACCCCGTGGCCTTTCTGGAGTCAGAAGGGCTGGTGATGCCTTGTCCACGTTGCAGCAGAGACACGATATAGTTTTCAAATATTGGTCTCAGTAAAAATGTAGCTGTTCCCAGAGCAATCACTGCTGAATTAAAAAATGGCTCTGTGTCATATAAGGAAAAGATATTACTGCAGGTTTTTTAGCAAATTCTAGTTTTAAGAATATAGTCATTCAAGTCAAAATAGTTTGCTGAAGTGGGTCATTCTTTATTGGGTTGTGGTTTGACTTGAATCTGTTCTTTACCCCTTTAACCTATTGTGCAACCTTACTGTAATTCCTGATTTGCTTTTCTAGACATTTTGTTTTCTTGCTTAGAACAAGCAAGGAACACGCAGCCACCCAAATAAGCTTTTGGTGCTTTTAGTGTCTGCTGTTAGTAAAAAGCCATCACAGGGAGGAAAGAAAGACCGAGTTCTCCTGTACATCCCCCAAAGCAGGTACGTTTTGTTACTGTCCAGAGCCTTTCAACTGTTCAAAAGCTTTGAAAACCATTTGCAAGTCTGCCGATGTCACTGGGTGTGTGTTGTCTTAAAATTTTCCACCGTTGCCGCTTGTGTTGGTAAGCATGAAGAGCATGGGCATGGAGGACACCCTGGTAATTGCACTGAGTCACTGTGGCTAAGTGCACGTGCCAAATTGCTGCATCGAGCCATCTGAGCAGCGTTAAATGAACTTGCTCGGCTACCAGAACGATACTGGGAATTCCTGCCAGCTCTGCTCAGGCTTAATTTCTCTCTATCGCTGTATGGCACCGCCCACTATCAGGGAGATAGAGATGAGATAGTATAAGCTCACAAAACACAGTTATCCTTAAAAAGGCGCTTAAGGGAGCCTACCGATCTAGGATCCAGAGGTGAAAGCAACTCTTACTACGATTGCTACGAACTTGTCAAGTTCAGGGCACCTTTAGGCTAAACGTGAATATCACACATTGCATTACCCCATCCTATAATAAATTTAGTGTTATATGTGGTCTAAAAATGTCCTTTGTTATCCATGAGAACCTCCTGGTTGAGGTCAATGCAAACCTCCTGTATGCTCTGACATCCAAATTTAGGTCTGTGCTCTCATGTTCGATACCAAAATCAAAGGGTTAGTAGGAGGATGATTGTTTCCCATGGCTGAAGAGCAAAGTAAATGCATTACCTTAATAATATTAGTTATAAGATGCAGAGATAAGAGAAATGGGTGGGGAGCAGCAGTTCCCATCTGAGCCGTAATGGGGACTGTGGGAAAACTTCAGTGAGCAAACCCCAAACCAGGTGAAAGTTGTTGCAGCTGAAACGCATTACGCATCCCAACTTGGGCCAAGTTCACAGAGGTTTTGCAAACCTTTTGATGAACCTGGGCTGAGTTTTAAGTGGGTCTGGCCTGAGTTAGAGAGTCAGGTGGAAGTGCTCTTGTTGGGGCTGAGTTATGCTGTCCGTTTGAACTCGAAAGTTGATGTGAAATTTAGGATGTGAGAACCTGACACAGATCCAGAGAACAGAAGATGATCCCTGTAAGCGCCATAAAAACAGGAGATCACCTGATTCTTCCTGTATCATTCTTTTGTTGACTTTGACATATTTCACAGCTACATTTAGAAGGGCTTAGGCAATTTGCATTTACGCCATTTCTCAGAAATTCTCATTTACACAATGTTTCCATCACATTGTTGGAGGGCAGTTCTCTGTTAAACACCAGAAGGGTCAACAAAATGAAACTGAGATTAAGTACATTTTTCAGGTTATATGATAACTTCCTCTTCTGTGCAGGAACAGTATTTCTACTGATTCAAGCCCAGCCGCGAGAGCATCGTTCACGGCAGTAATGTCCCTTTTAAGAACAGTGAAGCTTTGGCTTGAGCTTTGTGGGACAACCTCTGTCCTATCGCTGAGCGTGATGAACGCGTGTCCCGCAGCGCTGCTTTCTCCTCTTTGGTGGCATCTACACCAAGGTGCCTCTCCACACGCGTGTGGTTATGCAGTCCATCTCTTCCACGCAGCCGCTGGTGCACAAGGAAAAAGCTTCCAAGCAATATATATTACCCCTGGCGCTTGCGTTGCTTTATTATCTGGGCATGCGTTGTAACATGCCTTATGCCTGCTGAGGTTGGCTGCTAAGGTGGTGGTGTTTTGCTCTGCCATCTGCAAGGAGAAAAGGCAGCTTGTAATGGGTCATCTGGTGGAGCAGGAGGGCTTGGACCTGCCTGTTTATTTTTTCCAAGGAAATAATAGAGAAAAAAAGCGTCGAAAGTGAACTTGGACCATGCTGTGTAAAGGTGCTGTTGTGGCTGTATCGCTCGGTCTTTGTGCGGTGATATTGCTGGTTGTAGATGCAGAGGGGCTTTCTTTAGGATTATGGGACACAATAGATCGGAGGACACGATGAAAGCACCTCAAATACGACGTTTTATGACCATAAGGAGCCATCGGTGTCGAGAGTTGTTAGCAAAGCAGCGATACTTGCAAGCTACCGGTTAACGCAGTACGTGCCACGTGGTCTTGCAGTGAACCCCTGTGATTTACTGAGAAGTATCAGATGAGGGAATATATGGTTAAAACCACATAAAAAGATAATTAAAAAAAGACAACAGAAATCTTCAGTCTGAATTATGTTAAAATGTTCAGCCAGACTCTCAGCTGGTTTTATTTAAAGGGAATTTCTGCTGAAGTCTGAGGGGCTCTGCCAGGTGATGCTGGCGGTGTGTGTATGTGGCCACTTGCACTCAGAATATTGAGCTGGCTTTATGCATTTTTAAAAAATTAGAAATATTTGCTCATTTCAGAAGAGTGTGTCCTGTGAATGAAATGCTTCATTTTAGGGTGATATGTTGTGACTTATGAAAATTTGAAATACCTGTTATGGATCGCCTCTCACTTAGCAGGGACTGTGTTTGTCAGGCAATGATTGAAGTTGCAAATCAGTATTCTCCAAACTGGAATTTGCAATGGGGAGGCAGATAGCTGCAAAACCATCAGTTTTAAGAATAAAATAAAATGAAACAAGCAGTAATAAAAAAAGTACTTGACAGGCAAATTTGGTGTTACACGTTCTGCATTTCTTTTCAGTCTTTCAAACTTTCTGAACACTATAATTTGTTTCTAGTGTTAGCATCACTATCATCAAAGATGTTGGACTCTATTAGCTCAGCTGTCTAAAGGGATGTCTTTTCAAACAAAGAAGAGAGTAGGGGGAAAAGAAAAACCCAACAAGAAGTTCAGCCACTTGAATTTAAGCGTAATCACTTTTCTTAACACATGTCTCTCATTTGCAATCAAGGCAAAGACAGCAGGAGAAACCTCAGCCAAGTGCTTGCTTGCCCTAAGCCGGGCAGAGTTTTTGCATTAGTTGTGGTTTCGCTAAGGTCGCTCTTTCAAGGCAGGAATGCTGCGTGGTATGACTTGTGCCACAGCATGGACCGAGATTTGGGTTAAACAAAACCTGCTATTTCATGTAACGGTTCAAAAATCCATCTCCGTGGATGTTTCTTTCTACCCATCACTTTTCCGAGGGTAGGGATGCAGGGGTCCCTCTCTCCAGCTTCACCTCTAGTATTATTCAATCAAGAACGTAGCAGATGGAGGATGACGGGTGTAGAGAGCAATAGATGATCACCAGTTGGCGGAAGGAGAAGGTGTGGGTCAAGGCTCTACACCGACATAGAAGAGATTGAGTTAGACCCTTGCTTTGGTATGACCTCCCTTACATCAGCATGCCTCTTATTTATTCTCAGACGGAGATGTCGGTCCTTCCCTTCTATTTTTGCATCTTAACTATGACAGTGTGAGCGACCAATGGTGGGTACTGCTGCTGTGCCGGTGTCCTGCTCCTCGTCTGGCAGGTCCCAGCCATGGCCAGGGCTGGGAGACACCTTCTCGGCTCCAGAGTTACTGCTCCTCATTACTAGGGATCAACAAATAATTTATCACCATGTCGTGGTCTTGCTTTGCCTTGTTTGTGATTATCAACAGGTTACAAGCTTTCTCAGATGAGTTATTTATTTGAAATGATTTATCAGTTAATTCTGCACTGAATTAACAAGTGGTTCAGTTTTGCATCTGTATTCAAAGCAAAATACAGGCTGTCTTCAAAGCTGGATGGAGCACATGGCATTTTCCTGTTTGGTTGGGGGAATAGAGCTCTTTCAGACAGGCTTCTGTGGCCAGTACAGAAACTAAAGCATGGAGTATTAGCTTTCTGTGAATACACCTCACATCTACTTGAACTTTTCTCTTTTTGGTGTCCTTCCTGATTGTACGTTCTTGCGTTGGAATATCCAGAAAAAAACAAGGAACAACAGTGACACAAAATCAGTGAAAACACATGTGCATGAAAATTTCAATGAATCTCCTAGAAGATCTTTGCAGGGTTTCACCAAGTTTGCTCATGTCTGTTGTTAGTATTTCAAAAAGTGGGGTTTTTTTCAGAACATAGGACAGAGAATTTTTTAAATGGTAGGTTTCAAACTTTCTTCTAGGTTTTGGAGTGTTTGCCACTCATTTCATATATCAGCAATCATGTTCTCATGAAAACCTCTATATAATGCTGATTGAACATATTCCTGAAACGCAACATGACAGGAGATGGGGGTGGCTCTTTCCCATTGCTAATTCTCTACTAGGAAAAGAAAAAAAAAAACAAACCCCTGGTTAAATCTCTCCAGTGCTACCAGTGTGATTTGTTTAACTATGTACTAGAAATGGAGGGATATTGGAACCACAGGTGAACCTTGAAGGGAATGAAGATCGTTTGTGTTGTCTCTGCTTTCACTTGTCGTCTCTCCTTTCACTTGTTTATGTGCTGTTTGGTGAATCTGAGGTGTTTTGGGGCAGGGTTTCAGAGATCCAGCATCTACCGTGTCCAAGGGATGGTGGAAGATGCAGTACGGTTTAAGTGAGAGACAGACTCTGCTGTGACTGAGCCATGAGTGGTGGAAATGGTCTGTAGACAAATCCGCCCCAGGTGGAAGACTTAGGGGGGGTATATGCCAAGACAAATGGTTTGCTGTAGGCAAGTGCGTGGGATGAGACTGGATTTAGTCAAGTAGGGAGAGCCATGGAGACTTTGGGTCCATTACATTAGGAAGAAGAAAGTAGGAGATTGCGGTGGGTACATCGAGGTGATTGCACCGGGCGACGGAGAAATGATTTTCCAAAAGCGCATGTCGTGTTTCTGGCTTGTTCTTGGATGCAAAGACAGGCCTTTACGCCTTTTCAGAAGCATGTGTACTGTAAACGTAACCAGAAAGCAACACACTTTGTCCCCAGCTACCCCAGGGGAAGGTGAGGAACATAAGCAGCCCCATATTCTAGAAATGATCACGCTCCAGGAGGCTTTAGCGGCGCTATCACCTTCATCCTTGGAGAACGTGTTTCTGATGCACTTTGGAAACTCTCCTTCCCATTCCCTTACCGTTTGTGATGACCCTTCCCTTTCAGTGGAAGATAGAGATTGTATTTTTAAATACAGAAAGGCGGCTCACCAGAGACCGAACCGCTGGAGGAAGAGGCTCCAATGGGAGCTCCGTGTTTTCTGCTGGTCTCGGGGCTTACGGCTGCACTGGCCTTCACGGCATGATGGTCTGGGGACTCGTTTGAGCAGAAGGTGACCCAGATTTCGGTTCTCTCTGCCTGACTCGTATTAGGGGTATTTTTCACAATAACCCCTGCGAAGAAATACACTATCTGGAGAACGTCTGCCAAATATCTTAATGGCACTTGAGGCTTGGGCTAGTTAGTGGCATGGAGTGAAACAAAAGCACCTCCCTGACAATAGCGGGAGCCATTCCCATTGTGAGTGAAAATCACTTTCAGACATGAAAATATACCAGCTGGGTCAAGTAACGCTTATGAAAAATTCTCCGGTGTTACTTTGATATGCTCAGCAAAGGAACTTTAATTTAATGGGACTGAGTTGAAAAGAACCAATCAAGGAACAGTGGAAAAGCTGAATGCTCGACATAAATACCTGCAGTTCGAACCAAACAATGCCATTGTTGGGCTGTAATCAGGAGAGGGCTTTCAAACAATGCCCGGCGGTGTCCCTCGCCAGCCGGTGCAGGTAGCACGCTCGCAGATGACTAATGCCTAGCATGTATCTGGGTACATAAATTACTGTTTACTAATCTCGCGCTCTCTTAGTCATCCTCAAAAGACTCCTTAAAACGGGTATGCTAACGCCGGGCACTTTTCACAATAAGTAAATGTTCTGTTTGCGATACATGTTGCCGGATGCAGAATTCGACTGTGCTGGAGCTGTGGTTCGCTTGAATGATCTTGACCTGATCTTGAAGGGTTTGAAAGGCTAATCCATTCATTCCTATTCCAGACATACACAGATTAGGCTTCTGTTGAAACAACTTGCACTTTTGAAAATAGCAACAAAACTGCAATCGGCTTTGCATGTGTCTTAAGTTTCCCGCCTGGCAAATGATGCTGGCCTTTGTGCCCTTCCTTTGCTGTCTTCCCCGAGGAGCACGACTGTTCTGGTCAGCCACGATGAACTCTCTTCAGCTGGTAAATTCGGTAGCTGGAGGTTTCAGGCAGGGCTTCTTCTTGATCTCCGATTTGGTTTCACTGTAGAGTTTCGGTATGAGGTGACCTGACGAGTTGTCTCGCGTGTGGGCTTCAAGTGCAGTTTATCTTGGTTCAACATTTACTTTCTTTTGCAGATTTTGAAACAAGTCTCACACACACACACACACACACACACAAAAAAAAAAGCCTGGTGGCTTTGAAATAGTGGCTTCTCATTTCTGCTTTCAGATGTCAGGTGGTAACAGAAATGTTTCACAGTCGGATCATGCACCGGTGCGAGTGGACCCGTGCTGGTGGGTGTCAGCTGGGGCATCTGGTCTTGGGTATGGCCACACACGTCTATGCAGATGCACCCGCTGTCCCCACATGAGCATGTTTGCACGCATCTGCACCCAGATCTGGGAGCCTATACCTAGCCGATGAGTTCTAGTTAAGGGGTTGTTAATTTTCATGTCGGTGGATGCGTCTCTTGCTGCTGAGCTGAAAGGAATGGTGTGTTGGGGAGCAGCGCACAGCCTACACGCGTGGGCGTCCCTTTGCTTACGCCTGTTACCAACCATGAAGGTCAGAGTCTCGGAAGGGTGGTACCCGAACGCCACTTAAACTTGGAAAGTTAAAAATACAGTTGTCCCAAGAAACTGGATCTGGATGGGTGAGCGTCCATACGGGAGAAGTGAGACAGCTGGCGGTCCCCTGCACCTGCGAATGTATACGTGCGTGCATTCACTTATGTACGCGTAGAGCCGTTGCGTACACCCATTGCGTGCACATACGTACGTGCGCGTTCATCTAACGCCAATGCCGCGCTGCTGCAAGCACACGGGCGTTACAGGGGAAAACCCCCCAAGTCCTGCCGGCGTGCGAGCGCGCCTCGGCAGGGGTAGCGTTCCTCGGGGGGCTTTACAGGAGCTCGTCGTCTTCGCTGGCGCTGAGCGACGCGTCCCTGTTCCTGCCTGGCCGCGGGACGGTTTCCTTGAGCCCGTTAATACGGCGCGGCGTAGGTCAGCCCAGTGGCCCGCAGCTTGTCCGGCCAAACGGCGTTGGCTTTGCTTTGAGACTCGGCTTGTTGCGGGCAGTAAAACCATCATCCCAGGCGCACGGTGAAGGCTTTCGCTGCTTTTTCTCCCCCGTGAGTGGAAAAGGGAGCGCTCGGGAGGTGTCGGGCTTCCCGCCGGCGTGCCTGGAACTTCACCAGCAGGCACGTCGTGCAGTCGGCGGGCTTGACAGGCTGTTGGAAAGAGATCTTGGCCCCAAGCAGGAGGGTTCTGGGGAGCCTGCGTGGACTATTGCCCGGCCCCCTTTTGAGAAGGGGGACGGAGATAACTGCCCGCATCCGGATTGCTGGCAAAAGCGCTTTTTGCTGTATTTGTGCTGTTGCACCAGCTGTGGAAATGCACCTCTACTGACGTTGGTCCGTGGTTGCTGAGGTTACAGGCTTGACCGGCGTGGATGCTGGGACACCCTAAGGCGGCGAGGGGGGGACGCTCCTCCCCAGAGCTGGAGACGCAGCGGCATCGGGAGCCCGCCGGAGGCGAGCCCCCAGACGGGTAATTACTTACCGCGTCTTTACAACCTGCGTGGGAAGGGCTGGCGGGGCCGACTGCCTCTGTGGGCTGCACAAGGAGTGCCGGCGGTCACCCCGCGCCTCCCCTGCCCTCCAGCGAGCTCCCCGAGGCGGTCAAACTATACGTCGCGGCTTAAGGCTACAGCGGCGCGTACGGCTGCTACCCTTCACGTGGGCTGCGTCACGCTGACAAAGAACGAGGCTTTCCGTATTGTCTCTACCGGGCTGACCTTTAGAGTGTTTACTTTTCAATCAGCTTTAAGAAGGCGAGCTTGAACTCCCCGGCGTGAGCAAGTTCGGCGCGGGAGTGCTCTCGCCCAAACATTTGCCAAGATAACGCCGAAGTGACAAATAAACACGAGTTGTTTTTACAGGTGTAAAATCAACAGATCAAATGCTGACCCCAGACGCGGTCGCCAAGCCGGCCTGCGTTGTGTTTGAAGAATACCACTGCATCATTTACACTTGCAAACCCTTTGTAATCTTAATCTCTTTGTTGCTTTTATGTTATACTGGCCCCCCAAGGTTAAAGAAAGAGATTTAGACCTTAAACACAAATCCAGCCTTCAAGCTCTGGAATTATCTTTGCCTTTAAATGCAACTGATCAATGCCCATTTCTTTTGAAAATAAAACCCTTTTGAACCTTGAAAGCCTTCCACTGTTGAGCTGTGTCTGAGTGCCACATGGGGAAATGGGCAGAAAAAAGCCCATTTTTCCCTTAGTGCTTGCATTAGAGGTCCTAAAGTTCAGTCCAACGCAATCAATTTAATTGGCGCTAGCTCTAGTGACAAATTATACTGGTTTACACTCAAGTGTAGCACAGATTCCTCAAACGCTGGGAAAGAAGGGAGATACACTTCTTGGTCTCTACTTAAAGAGGGCAACAGTATTGGAAAAGGAGCACATTTAATTTATCACTGTCAGAGCAGGTGCAAAGTTTAATTCTAACTAAAAGCATTAAACAATTAACCCAGACAGTCAGGCCCTTCTGAAAATGCTCAGTTGCAGGGAACACATGGACCAGATTACCGATGGAAAAAGTCATGGCTCCTCTCTTATTTAAATGAATATCTTCTACTACTTAAAAAAAGAAAGAAAAAAAAAAAGGAAGAGAAGATGGGAAGAAAAAGAGAAAGAATTTTATAGCCCTCCGATAACTACTGAATAAAATCCAGGATAGGAAACTCTGCTAGAGTGGCAGCGAATAGCTGCCTTTTCAGTAACTCATTGATCTTTGATACTCTATGAATTGGGGAATCCATACTTTATAACCTGCCAATACCAGCGCTCTGTAACACACGTGCACGTGCCTTTCGAAGAGCCTGGCTACTATTTTCTTCTGCAAGGTGATGCACTCCTTAGGCCGGATTTTACCCCTTTGACACACTGAAGAAATGCAAGGAGTCCTTGCAAATCTGGCATGGCTTACCCAGAAGCATTTGCGACCTGAGGTTTTGATTTCGAATAGGAGATTCCCCCAAATTAGGGTCCCAGTGAAGAAAGCCAGTAAATCCATCCTTTAATCCTTCCTTCATTAGCAAAGTGAGGTCCCACAGCTATAGGTGCTTGCTTGTATTTTAATAAATGATATGCTTTGGAGGTAAAAATGGTGTGTTGGGTGAGGGGTGGAGTGTGGTACAGGTGATGGAGAATTTGAGGCTAAGACACACGTTCTGGACGACAGCTACAGAGCGTCTCTCTCATGCAGCCAACCTGAGTTACAGTTTTGAATCCATGGATTATGCATTTATAGTAAAATCCATCTTTCTGTGATTTTAAGAGCAGGAACCCTCCAAGAACGATCAGGTCTCTTGTCCAAAAGGAGCTCGTGGGTTTGGTGAAGAAGCAAACTCTACTGAAGAGTTAATGAGGGAAGAGCCCAAATCCTTCTGCGGTGTCTCCGGGTATTCTCCCCATCTTCTAGAAGTGGGCAAAAATTTCTGTCATTTCTGGTGCGTTTTGCATTGGTCTAAATTTGAATAGCCGAGGCAATTTAGAAGTCTGTCCTTTCTTCCCGAGCCTTTATAAAATATTTGTCTGGGGAGGATAAATAGTTTCATTATATTCCATTATTTTGTGGATTACGTGCTAGCGATATCAAAACAATGAGAATAATAATACTGTTCCCACTCCAGTGCCATCAGCAGATTCCCACCATCATTTCAGCATCATTACCATGTCTCATTGCTTAGACCTCAGGTAGCCAATTTTGAAGCAATTCATCCTCACAAGAAATGCCAAATGCCCGTGTCAGGCATTCAGGCTGCATTTTTCAAACTCCCAGGTACAAATCCATGCAGGCTGAAGAGTTTGGTTCCTTCCGATATCGCGTAACTAGAGCCGATGCGCTTCAAATGTCTTAGTGATACGATTTCTTTCTTATTCTTGAGACCTGCCAAACATACTATTGAGCAGAGGCCCATTTCCAGTGCAAACGGCTTACGGTTAGGTGGGATCTTTGCTTACGTATCAGTGAATGGGAACTTAACTCTGCAATTTATGGAGAACTTATCCCCGGAGACCGGCGGCAGCGCGGAAACGAGATGCACGTGATTTTGGTGGACTCTGCAGCTCCGGCCGCGTGTCTGCGTCCCGCCCTCGGTGATGTGGGCACGCCGTGCTCAACAGAAACCACCCGGAGGATCCCGGGGTCCTCTGCAGAAAAGCAGTTAGAGCAGAGGAAAATAATGGAGTTTACACGTCTCCCTCTGCAGCCAGCGTCTGCGGTGCTTGGTAAGGGAATGCTGGGCTCTCTCCGGTACGAATCTCACCTGTGCCCCATCAGAGGAGGCTCTGCTCACCTATAACATCTCCTGTTCTCAGACAGGAACCTCTGCGAGAGGACGGTGCGTCTCGGAGGAGATCTAGCAGCGGCTGGAGGAAAGGCATGGCTCAGGAGATCCCACACCAAGGCTCTGAGATGTCTCAGCGGTTTCACTGCTCCTGCTGTAGGCGTTGAGGGAGCCTCGTGAAATGGGTTTTTTTTGAATGTGTTTTCTTGGAGAAGGTGGCTGGAAATCTCACAGGGAGAGGTTTGCTTGGGAATATATCCAGTTATTCCTGGTGTTGGTTCGTTTCTGTGTTGGGAGCCGAGCCAGAGCAGCATGCCTTCAGATAGGCAGTCTTTGGGAAGGAGAGCTTTGTGCTCTTCAAACTTGGGTTACCCGATTCGCTCACGGGACTTACGATGTGAAACCCAAAGCCCCCTGATGTGTCCAGGGAGGTCTCTCCCATGCCTCCATTTGGGTTTTGGTGAGGTGGTGGGTGAGACCGGGACCACTTTGGGCATCAGTGCGTCCCACACTGGTAGCTGCCGAGCGTGCGGCGGTGGCTCGGGGCTCCAGGAAGCACAAGGAAACCCAAGGGCGTGCAGGAAACTTTGCCGAGATATTTTCACATCTCTTCCTTTCTTTCTTCCAGAGATTTTGAAATTGTTTTTATCCCTCAAAGTGTAAACCGTTTATTACAAATACCAACATGAATTTCCTTGCAGTAGGATAAACACTCAGCTGTTCCACTTACTGGAGTGCTGTAACATAAACAAAAACAAACCCAATGATTTTTGCAGTGAATTCTTCCTCTGGTAGGGAGTAGTATTTCTGCGCTGTAATCAAGCCAGCGTTTATGCCTGCGTCCCAACAACGCAATCTGAATGGCAGGATCCCACATGTACTTTTAAATAGCAGAGAGATAAGGCACTCGGAGGCAGAGGAAGGAATGCAGACGATCCGCTCGATAACGGCACGAGGTTTTTCTTTGTGTGTTGGGGGTGGTATGAGTGAAGGGCGAGACAAAAAATCCCTGGCTGCGTCCTCATGCAAGCCATGAGATTTTTGGTCTTGCCTCCGTCAGTCTCACCAAGGTTGAACCAGAACGAGTCCGGCGGTGCTTTCCCCCAAGAGACGGCAAAAATGCATTGGCAAGGTACGCGGGCTGTTTTATATCAGTTTTGTGTGTTGGCCTGTCTAGGGCTTCTTTTCAAGATTTTCCTTGCAGTCCTGAGGATGAGCAACTGCTACAATTATAAACTTGAACTTGCTTGTCATAGGTCTCCAGGAGCCGGGACTTTCAAGGAAAGCACAGATTTTCCAAACCCTAGATTGGAATCATGACAGTTGGTACAATCCAGTCCCCCAAATTGATGCTTGTTGCTCCCTTCCTCTGCTACTACCGGTCTCTGAAAACGGGATGGATGGGGGAAAACTGAAAATCCGATTTCAAAGCAGCGTCGAGGCGCCAACGAGAAGGCTCGCCCGCTCCCACCATGGTTCTGCTGGAGCACGGAGCGTGATGTGGCCCACAGCATGCGTGCTGTTCGGTGGCTCTGGTGCCCTTGCTATCTCATTTCCACGAAACAGGACCTGGATTTGTCCCGACTACACCGTTGCAGGCTTTGTAACATCTCATAACATCAAAATATAAACGGCTAGAGCTTTTGACTGTCTCAGTCATAACATAATAGTAGTAGGCAACTAATTTGGCCTAACGTGAAAGTAATAGTGCAATAATAGTAAAAAAATTTTTGCTATCTGTAAGTTACACTGTAACATAAAAATAGAGTTTAGTAAACTTGAAAAAACCCCCGCCTTAAATTGTATCAAAATTAAAGGTTTTGACCATATCCCAGTCAAATATTCTGAGGAGGTCAAATCTAAACATCGTTTTGATTTTTTTTTTTTTTCCCTACCACAACCTCTCAAGCTCAATTTCACGTGGAAATTTGGAATTTCCCTCGTAACAGGAGTCCTTGACTGATGTCAGCCAGACAAGGTGGGATGTCCTCTTCAGCCGTAGAGTTGTGTCATCCCTTTTTTTGGTGTGTTATGCCGTTACCCTTGGCGATAGCACGAGGCGATGAAGTCCGCAGGCTTAAACGCACGTTGACTTTTATTGCACGTAGCCTTTTACATTGGTTTCACATGCATCGCTTTCCAGTTGGTTGAAAGGTCTGCTTGGCTTGGTGCTGCAGGAACGAGGGAACGTGGGTGCAAACCCTCCGTGCTGGGTTACGCGTCCACTTGAGGAGTGTTTTGCATCCCCAGCTGGGGCTGGTGCCTCTCGATCACCCCGCGCCGGGCGGAGCTGAGCCTGCGCCTTGTCTGAGGAATCGTTCTGAGGCATTTTGGAAGGGCCGTGGATGTTGGGGTGCGGAAAAAAAACACGTGCAAACCTGTTGCTGGTATTTCTCCCTCGCTCTTTTCGGTTTTGCTCGTCCGAGGCCCGATCCGCGGCTAGCCGAGGTCAACGGGAGGGTCCTCCCCGCCGGCGGTGGGTTTTGCGCCCCGCGCAGGGGATGCAACGCCGGGAAACGTCGGCGCGCTCTCTGTGTTGGCTTTTCCAGGGCAGAGCTCGACCGCACGCTTCAGCAGGGCAGCGGTTCAGGGGCGCGGGCACCGGCGCCGGGGGAGGAAGGGTGGATACGGTTATGCGGCTAAGCTTAAAGCTGCAACAGGTACGGGGACTTTTCGGCGAAACGCAGGCACCGTGAGACTCCGGCTCGGGCTGTTTCCCCAGAATAGCTGGTTTTATCCTAACAAAGCACGTTCGGCGTCTTGGTGAGTAAGGTTACGTCCCAAAAGCACGCTCCTGCTGGTGGTGCTTGAGGTGGTAAACACAACAGGGGAAAGGTTGAGGTGTTTTCCATAAAATAAAATTAAAATAAAAAATTGTTTCTAGACCTCTGAAGGGAGCAGTGGAGGATGAACCGGTCAGCGTGAATCTACGATGCTCCGCCGTGAGGTTTAGCCAATTCAGGCCACGATGAGTTGAGGAAATATTTAAGCATGTCCTGAAGTTGAGTAGCCTTCAAATTCATACGTTAAGTAAGCCAATTGCCTCAGGTTTTCCTTTAAAATGAGTGTTGGGGTCTCAGTGACTTACCGAGGTGGGGTCAGGTCCGGCGCTGCCCACCCCGTGAGAGCAAAGCAGGTTTCCGTGTGGTATCCTGGTGCAAGCCTCCCCAAGGAGGAGGAGGAGGGAGGAAACCTTCCCGAGGAAACGGGGAGGGTTGTCTCTTTATAGGGAGCCGGGAGGGCAAAATTCGTCCCTGATGCAAGCTTGCAATCCAAGAAAACGCTGCTCCCCGATGCCAAGCCTGGATGTGTCCCTGGCCTTCTGTTTAAAGCCTCTGACTGGATTCTCTGAAGAAGCAGGAGTGAAAAGGACAAGCTTCTCGTGGAGGCGAGCGTGCTAATTCTGGCGAAGCGTGGAAGGGTTTTTGTTGATACACTCTTTGAAAGCGTGATCTGTTTTCCGCTTCTAGTTAAGGAGGGTAGTGGCAGTCTTTAGTGGCTGTGTCAATGTAGCCCGTGTTATTATGTACAGATGTGCCAGCTGCAAGTAGGCATTATCTCTTTGATAGTGCTAAGCACTTTACAGTGGGTCAGAGGAGTGCAGCTCTCAACCAATAGATCTAATTGCAATCCTTTTATGTTCTCTGTGATTGCAGGTTTCTCCAGCACTATAAACAAATAGTAATCAACTAAACCTGTTACCTCTGAGCAGCGGTGTCACGATATGAAATATTAACTGTTCCAAATACAGTAATGATGGTTTAAAACTGTATTCGTTCTCGAAGGTAAAAAATACGGAAAAATCGGGAGCGCTAGCACTGGCAGCGTGAAGAGCCCTCTGGCTCTCTTTCATCTAATGAAAAATTGTGTCTGTATACGACATGTTTTATGTGGTCAAATACAGTGTAAATATTGTGTACATCTTTTGCTATAGCAACAACATATTAGCAGTACCACAAATAATCTCTGCCTCCGAATCTACATTTTTATGACACCGTTATGCTAATACAAGACAAACTTGTATTTTGCTGTGCATCTAATCCACCCAAAATTAATCCATTTGTATTCCTATAATCCAGCCAACTCTTTTCGCATCTCAAGAAATATTAGACGAGGGCCCCAAACACACAGCTGATGACGTGGGCTAGAGCTGAAAGCGGAAAAGGGTGTGTTTTTACCTGGTTTTTTTCCTCTCTCAGGCAAATTTTGGTGGAAGCTCTTTCTGGGTGTTTGGCTTGCTGGGATTTTGGAAAGGGTGAACGAGGAGCTTTTGAGGAACAGCCTCTCTAAGTGCTTGAATTGAGATGTTCCTACTCTGTATTGCCATGCTTGCGGCAAGCTGGCAAATTTTGGCGTTTGACAAAGTCTGGTGGGGAAACAGTTCCCAGGGGCCTGATCCTGCCCATGCTCTTGGGCTCTCTTGACCTGCAAAGACTGGACTTGGGCTGTATCGTGGCAATTCCCCGCTGGCCCAACCCCAAAAGACAGCAGAGTTACTTGAACAATTTTTTTTATTGTAGATGGTTGAGTTTGAGGGCCTTTGCATCAGCACGATGCAACTTACTGCTGTGGGTAGAGAGGGGTTTCAGGGAGGCGATGGTACTTGGACGCATGTGAGATGTCCGTGGGTTAGACATCAGCTCCTCAGATGCTGAAGGAGCCCCTGGAAACAGCCTGAGCATCTTGAAGCATCAAAATGGGACTTTCCACGTAAATTGATCATGAAGGAGAGTTTATGAAATTTTTCATGGTTCAGGATTTAATCAAATCTGATCGATGCAGCTCTAATGCAAGGTGAACTTGTTGATCGCTTCCACTGGAGGGTAAAAAATACAAAGGAAAAGCCAGGGCTCGATGTGCAGCGGGCGTTTCCGCTTGCTCTCATGCTGATGCAAAGCGAAGTAATTAGCTGAACGCTGGGGCTGCTCATTGTTACTCATTTAGAGGCATAAATAACCCAACCAACGCCTTTCCACCCCCACCTGCATCTGTCCGGCTCCCGGCGTGCCCCTCTTTTGTCCCAGGGGCATCCCAGGCTGACCCCCAGCACCCGGCCAAAGGGGGTCAGTGTTAGGCTGGGCTTTGTGCCTTCCCTGCGCCCCCAGCTCCCGCTCGCCCGGGGAGCGAGAGATTGAGATTGGGAATTAAAATGTCTTTAAAAAGAAAATAAGCTTTTGTATCAGCCAGCTGGCGAAAGGATAAAGGACTGTGCTCACAAGATGCAATCAAAATTCAACAGTGTTTTATTAAACATGTAATATTATCAAACTAAACAAAAGAGCCCTCAATGGCTGGTAATACAATGCGATACGATTTTTTTTTTTTTTCTCTCCGTAGTGCCATTCATACAAAAGTATCATTGAACATTCGGCTCCCAGTTATGAGCTGCACATGCAAATACCAGTACGCGTTGTGGGCTTGACAACGAAATGCAACGTGTCCTGCAGGTAGATCGCAGATCGTTCTGGTTCTTTTCCAGATAACTCCTGCTAACGCACGAGGAAAATAGGTGGTTTACACAATTAACCAGCCAAAGGGACCACGTTTAACTGTCTGTTAAGGGCCTTCATCTGTAAACGGTTTATTAGTAATAATTTATTCCTCCGAGACAGCCCTGTGTGTAGGCTTCTGTCCCCCGTCCCTCCCCATGCAAGGGCTGCAAATTGGCATCTGATCTTGCTTGTTCTGTTGGGTTCTATATTTTGCTCACTGTTTGTTTTTCTAGTGCCTAATGAAAGTTGGTCAATAACGGATAAAATCCTGTGAACAAAACTGGATCCGTGCCTCATTTGGATACACCTCTTCTCTGCTTTCGTATTTAATTCTGCATCTCTAAGAAGACACAGACCCAAAGCAATCTCTTGGAGCTTGGACTGGGTCTGGGTTTTGTGGCTGCAAAACTGCCCGTTTCTGGCGGGTTTTGGAGACTCCTGTGACGTCTGAGAGCACAGTGTGGTCAAACAAGGGCGTTGGAGCCGGGCTCTGGGTCCTGGTGAGGTGGGCACCCTGTAGTGCCCGTGCCGTGAGGCTGTGGGAGCATGGTCTGGTAGGGCCAGCGTGTCTGTCCCGCGCTCTTAATCCCACCCTGAGTTAGGTGTAAAGGACAGTTTCAAGTGCAAGGCGATGCTGAATGGAGCCCTCCCATCAGTTATAATTATCTGCAAAGAATGATCAACAATTAAATTGCATTATTAATGCTTGATCTCACTGGAAATATGTGCTATCTTTCTCTTAAGTACCTGAGGTGTAGCTCTTCCCTTGACTGTATTTACTTGGTGAATTTTGGTCCCATAAGGCACTGGCAACCGAACAATCTTTCAATTAAAAAGAGAAGAGGAAAGTGTGCCTGCCCTCCATCAGCTCAGCAAAGCAACTTGCTTTAAAGGTGTTTGTGAACAGCAGCCCGGGAGCAACTTCGCTGCAAAATCTTTTCTTCCCTGAAGAACCCCAAAGGTAGAGCAGCGTGGAGGGGGCAAAAAAAAAAAATCACTAAGAAGCCCTAACCTTATAACATACAGTTTTTGCTAAAAATATATATTAATAATATATTATTGAGCGGGCATAGATGAAGAAGGCCAGGGAAAGCGTAAGCAATAAGAGTGTGAGCAAGGTCAGTGTTCCTTGCCCGAGGACAGCACAATCAATAAGATCTGGTCAATACCTGCTTTATTACTACACTACCACTCCGAGCAAAATCATTTTTAAATTAAGAATATATTTTGCAAAACTGAATTAACGATATTGAATATTTTGCTCTTTGATATGACTAGCCTTCAAAATCAAATTATTAAATATGGAAAAAAGCATATTGGTGCAGCTAAGGATTTTTTTTTTTTTTTGTCCCTGGAAAGGAAGTGGAGGGTTTGCGATTCCCACTTGCTCCCGGGCATTAAATTGCACCGGATCCTGGCACGCGCTCCCCCCCCGGCCCCGAACGGTCAGAGGCAAAGGTATTTGGCTTTGCTTCCAAAAGACTCCTTTTCACTTCAGGGGCGAGATGTTTTGATGGAGAAAGACGAGCGTGTCGAACGGAGGTCAGCGGTGAACTTCCGCAGAAGCCGAGATGCTCGGCTCTCTCCGCTTCGGCACGTGGAGGATCCAGCCTGCCCTAAAAACGCACGTTCTTCCGAGCCACCCCCAGCTTTTCTCCCGCCCTCCGGTGCCTCTCCGCTGACGCGCCCGGCGCACGCGGCGGCGGCGGGGACCCGGAGGCGCGCTGGAGGCAGGCTGCTCGGCGGGCTGGCTCTGCTGGGTCGTGCCGGGTCGCCCCTGCCCCTCGCCCAGAACTTGCGAGCCTGGAGTAACTCGAGCGAGTCTCGTTTCGTTGCGTTGAAACGATTACATGGGTTTAAGGTGGCCATTTATTACGCTAAATTTTGTTTCCTTTGGAGGGAAGGGAAGCGGGGCTCTTCCGCGCGGCCGTATCGGCGTTGTGAAGGCGTAGCTTTGGAGACCTCGGTGCGAGCTTGGTGAGGAGGCTGTCCTCCGGAAATGGCCGGTCAGTCGCACGGTGGAAGCCGTGGCGGTGTGAGGGGGGGGGCAGTGGGTGCCTGGTGCAAAGCAGCCGGCTTTGGAGCTCCAGTCGGCACCATTCGGGCTGGGAGTCTTGATCGGCCGTGGAGACGCGTGGCTCAAGCCCGGGAGGACGGCGTGGGTGGGGTGGGGGGCTTTCTTCATGCGGGAAAGCGCCGACGGCAGCCGACTGCCAACCCCTTCTCCCATCGTAGGGTCTCGGAGATGGTGCTTCTCTCCTGCCACCCTCCCCAGATGTCTCCAGCATCTCGCTGGGGTCTGCTACGCACTCGGTTACTGACATCTGTGTTGTAACAGTTATCAGCTCCTGGATCCAGGTAGGACGCGAGAGATGGCACTCTCCCCTCAAATCGGGAGATATTGAAAAGGCTCAGGCCTTTAGGGCTGGGTATTTTTTTTTGAAGCTTCACTCTTTTATTGTTTGCTGCTTGGCCCCTTCATCTAATCCTCCTCAAAACATTAGACACGATTCACCTGGGGCAGGTGGAGAGCTTTCCCCCTAAAATATGTCCCGGCTGTTTGAGCACCAAGGGGTAGCTGGATGCTTGCGTTCAAAATCAAAAGCACTCGCTCTTTGTCGTTTTGGTTGAAATGATATAAAATACATTTCTCCTTCCAAGCGCTAATGCTGCCCCTTCTTTATGAGCACCAAACTACCTTCAACCCCAGTAACTACATGGGGGTGGTTGTCAAATTGATGGAGTCCCTGTCATACAGTTTTTGTGGCTGTTTAAAATTCATCTGGTACCTCCAGGAGAACATTGGAGAGCTTCAACCCAGCAGCTTTTAACTGATGCAGGTGCTTCTGATGGGGATGGAGGCTTAAACCCAAACTTGCAAGCGGGGAGGTTTGAATTTGCTTCGCCTCTCCTCAGCATCTTTAAGTCTCCAGGAGCACTTGTGTTTATTTTCTTCTGGAGGCACTAAAGCCCTGGCCTGGATGTTTATGGTTGCATTTGCAATTAAGGAGGGATTTCACCACGCGTGCCCATGGTGGTGGCTCTGCTGTGGCAGCCGCCTCTGTTCAGCCTGACATCCAAATCGGGGAACTTTGCCTTACTTAGCTCCTGGGTAGGAGAAAGTGGAATAGCCCTTTAGCTTTTGACAGCACCACCGTGCTGATGTCCTAGCCAGGTAGATCTGCCTGTGTCCGTCTTTCGTCATGCTCAAAGGGTTTTTGGGGCTGGGGCTGGGCGAGGGGGTTGTCCTTGTTGTCCACCACGGGGCTGTGTAGTAACAGAAACATCAGGCTTTTAAGAAGAGAAAGCTCACGCCCTTTGTAGATGTTTCCCTTGCACATTTGAAGCAGGGAGTGGAGGACCCCTAAGAGTCCTGTGTTGAATCCTTGGTCTTGGGATGGTTTAGTGATACCCAGTGCCTGCTCCAAGGGTCTTTGTAGAGGCAACCAATGCCCCTGGTTTTTTTCCTCTTCTGTAAATTTGGTGGACATGCAGCAAGAATGCATCGAAACAGGATCTAATTACGTTTTTATCGGCAGTATAGGGGAAGACAACACATTAAGCAATTCAGAGGGAAAAAAAAAATCTTTATTCCCTTCTCATGCAGCACTTCGCCTCCAGTGCACTCCCTTTGGAAAAATGAAAAGCTTTAATCCAGGGTGATCTCTGACATCCCTGACCCCAGGGTTGTGTTGGGACAAAGTTCATCTGTTTACTGCCGGATCTTTGCTGCTGCGCGCTCGGGGGTTCCCCTGCGTGTTGGCTGTGGTTGGAGGGGATGGATGGCTCATCAAGCCCTCCGTCCCTCCTGCTTCGGCAAGTGAATGCAGTATCTTGGAAACATAACTTGACCTTACTGGATATTTTTAAAGAAAGATATCGGACGTTGAACAGGGAGTTGATGGGAAATCAAGACAGCTGAACTTGGGGGACAGAGGGAGAGGAAGGAGGAGTGTTATATGAAAAGAGTCAACGGCAAAACCTAAAAGGAGAGGCTTGTGAAATGCCTGAGGGTTTTTGGGTGTGTGTGTTGGGGCAGGGACAGGTAATGCCTCAGCCGAACCACTGCAGTGGGTTACTCTGCAGTTACCCACTGATGCCGCGCATCCCTGCGGATGCAGTCAGTGGCATGCCGTCTTCAGCAAGCATCTGCTGGCCTTGGCCATCATGTCCCAGCCCCGGCGAGGCTCTGCCAGCACGGGACCTGCAGAGAAAAGCTCCTGCAAGCACCGGGAGGGCGGAGAGGGAGAGTCTTAAGACTTTAAATAAACTTGACGCTAAGTCAAAACCCAAACAAAACGGGGGCAGGAGGGAAGGAGATAAGTAAATAGCCTTGTTCGCCTTTACATATGTATTATACCTGGCAGTTAATGGTGGTGGTGAGCTAGTTAGTGTAAGGAAAAAACCCTGATGTAGCCCTTCCAAAATTCTTGACCCGCTGACAGAGTGTGGAGGGCAGCCGCCTGACTCAAGGGGGGAGAAAATTTCCCCCTGATGCTCTCTGTGTTGTTTTATTCTTTCTGTGCATGCATCTGTGTGTCTGAGAAGGGTCTGGGTGAAAACCAATGGGTGGCGTAAAGAAATTGCTTTCTGCCTGCATCCTTTAGCTCGTGGGGAGCATGCGCTGCTGCGCTCGCTTGGCAGGACACCTGCAATCTTTAAGGCCCAATTAGTCTTTTCAGAAATACCATGACGGAGGGAGAGAAACTTGACCTTCTGGGGCCGGTAGGAAAAAACCCAAATCTTCCCTTTCATTGCCTTTCGTTAAAGTTGCGAGGGAGGTCGTGCCTCCCCCCGCGGCGCAGGGCAGAGGGCTGTATCGATAGAGCCGGCCCTGTTGTGTCTGCGAGTCGGCGCAGGTGCGAGCTGCGAACAAGCAGGTGTTTGTACAGAGGCGACCTCGAGCGTGGGCTGCTGACCTGCCTTCTCCTCCTGACTCATCTTTCCTCGAAAAAGGGCCGGTTTCAGGCTCTGGCGCGCCTGCGAGCTTTCTCCGCGTGTGAAAATAGCATTATTTAGAGGTCTCCGTTAAGGGCTTCTCTTGCAAGGCGCTTTTTGGTAATTTACCCGGGAGAGATGCAGCTAGGAGGCTGCCCGAGCTGTTTTAAAAGGGTTCGGTTCTGCTGAGATTTTGCATCCGTAAAGAGAGTTTGCTCCTTTAAAGCAGTGAAAACAAGCTGTTTTGTGTTTGGAAAAATGCCTGGCTGGTGCAGGTTTTATCTAAGGAGGAATCTGGGTCTGTTTGTGAATATAAACCAATTTGGAATAGAAGGACATGCTGGGTGAGCTGTGGGCCTCTCTTAGGTGAGGTTTCCCGGGAAACTTAAGCAAATTGTAATTTTCTATTAGCGTTAATAACCTCTTAATCACACTGGGGAATCAACAGTTCCTAATACATACATGTGCCTAGGCATACCTTTATGCGTGTGCTGCCCAGATTTCCTGGGCTATCGGTCTGGTCTGCCTTCTCGCCTTAAGCTTCAACTGCAAGTTTACCTCCTACTTAATTTTGTGTGTATGTGAATTAAGGCTTGTGTTTACTCGAGGAATAGAGAAGGATGTTTTATTGGAGAAGCTAACAGCAATGCTGCCAGCATCGCTTTGTGCCCCTGCAGCGTGTCGTACATCAGCGTCTGTGGTTTTGCCACACCCTACCTGTCCGATTGCCCCCATTTTACAGATGGGCAAACTGAGAAATGGGCAGGAGGAGGGTGAGGGGAGACACACACTTTATCAGGGAGCCAGAGATGGGCCGGGGGAGGCACTCCTGAGTCCTCCTGCATGGCGTCTGTGCTATCTCTCTGACTTTTGCAGGAGTGTGAACTTCGCTGCGTGCTCCAAGTGCTGGTGGAGGGACCAGAAACAAAGGCAAAAACTGGGCAGAGAGATGCGGAGTTGCAAAGAGGCTTCTGGTGAGTTACCGCAGCGTGAGCTCTCGCGTTAATTAACATCTTCATTAATGATCCAGAATAAGGAAAATACTCGCAGATGATATCAAATGGAGAGGAGCTGCAAATATGGAATAATACAGGGAGAATTGAAAGATGAGAAACATGAGTGAATGGCAACAAGAGATTTAACATAGAAAAATCTTGCAGCCACCAGAACCTCCAGGGAAGCCTTGAGATCACCCTCAGGTGATGGGAGTTTGCACGGAGACGTGGCAGCAAAAAAAGTGTCCAAGACATATTGGGACTGCATGTAGGTGATGTTGGGGGCTGGAGGGGCTGGTTGATGAAGAAAAGATGTGGGCACAGTGTGGCTGGGAAGCGCAAAGAGGGAGAGAAAAGTGAAGGTAAATTAGAGAGAACTAGATGAAATTACCAAATATTGAGAAGAAAACTTCCTGGTTGGAGGGATGTCTGAGGTTGCTGAGTCCCTGCTAGGGTGAAGCGGTGGAGGCTCCCTTGCTTCCTACACTCACAGATTTGAAGCTCAGGCAGGACCCTTTGATCACCTGGTCTTGACTTTGTGTACGGGCCCTAGGATTTCATCCATTTTCTCTTGAACTGAGCCCAATGACTTGTGTTTGACTGAACTGTGGGGGACATTTAAAACCAGACTGGGTGATCTACTGAGAAATAAATTGTAGGGCAACAACTCCACACTGGCAAGGTGAGTTAAGTGATCTCAGGGGTCTTCTCAGACCCCATCTTTGCAAGACAGAATAAAACGTGAACGTGCAGGTTGAACGGAGGCATCTAAACCCACATGGGATCATCTCTCTGGCACGATGGGCTCCAGCAACTCCAAACGGACCTGAAGACCAAGACCTGTGTAGTGTGGAGCAGCTGAGATTTATATTTTGCTTGGAGGGAGGCTGCTTCTCAGTATCTGTGTCTATCACCCAAGCTGTAAAACTTAGCTGCAGTAATACCATGTGTGAATGTCTGCATCAGGCAGTGCCAGGAGAAAATGGCTTTGTATGCACACGTCCGAAGTGTGTATACGAGTATGGATGGCGTAAAGGATCGCAGAGGGAGTCTGGGGAAAGTTTGGGCTACATCGTTGTTCCTATCAGTGCATAGAGAGACTTAGCTCCAAAATCCCATTGCTAAACAAGGTTATCTCTGCCTGAATTAGTTGCATCGTGTTTTTTTTTTTCATCTTTGAAGAGTTGCTCTGCGGGTGATGCTGAGTTATGGTGCATTACCTTCCACAGATAACAGCAAGGAAAGAGAAGAGATTACGGGGGACAAACACCCCACAAGCCAAAATATTCACAATAAACCTTAACTGAACTGGATTAGCAATCAGGATGTGTTTTGTATGTGTGTGAGCATGCTGGTGCACACACACACACACACGGATGTTCTGGGGATAAGAAGGGGTCAGGTCTGGACTCTGAAAAAGAGTTTTCCACTGATTCCTAATGACTTAAGACAGATCTAAGCAACACCAGCTGGAACCAGACAACTTTGGCTCCAGAATTAGTGTAGATAATTTATCAGAGCAGTGCTTGAATAATAAGAATATCGCTGCTTTATTCTATCAGCCAGTGTCATAACCAGATAGAAAAGTTTAATATTAACAGGAGAAGCTGCCTTCAGTAAGCGTGTGTGTGAGAGAGAGAGTGTTCTCATTTTTAAAGCCTATGTGTACTAAAATGTCAGTGTCTTGACCTCGGGGAAAGGAGTTTGTTAAAAAAAATATAAATACAAAGTAAACAGTCTCTCTGAAAGGTTTATTTAATCTGTTTCTCTTCCTGCCCTGATTTTTCTTAATGTATTTAAAACTTAATATTTACTCTAGCAAAACAAAATCTATAAAATAGTTTTTGTAGGCTCCTAAATAAGTAGTAGCAGCTCAGCCGGAGCCAGCCAGTAAGCACTGCGAAATATGCATTGTAGAGACATTTGAAGTTGTCCCCAGTGGACAATTTGCACCGTTCAGTGTTAAAAGGCTCTATTTCAGTGCTGCAGAAAGCCCCCCAGACCCCCTGACTAGGCAAGTCGAGTTTACAGATGATGTACTCCACTCAGCCGGCTTGTAGTTTCAGGGCTTAAATGGCTGGCAGGGCAAAGAGGGGATAGTTAAAATTCTCAAGCTGCTAAAATGGAAAGCCTTGCAAGATTTTATGGCAGAAGTGGAAATAATTTTTGAAGGCTAAGTGTTACTGGCTTGACCAAGCAGACAGTCAGGGAGCCTTGGCTGGGGGCGGCAGGGCCTGTCTCTGCCAGGGAGAGGGAGGTTTGGGAAAGGGGATACCGACCCAGTATTGAACCTGCACTGGAAAATGAAAATGGGAGGAATCTGTGCAGCCAGGTGACGTTACAGGCTGCTCTATTTCCTCTGGTTAAAAAACCTGCCCTGCTAATTACTCTGCTTTAGAAATGTATCTGACAGGAGGTGTTCATACTCAATTTGCTGCAGTACTGAGTTTCTCCTGAAATTCGGCTTTGGTTTCTTCCGCTCTGAAGTTTGAGAGGGAAGGGGAGCGATTCCACTAATTTTCATTGGCAAAGCACACCAGTCTGGGGCTGCACTGTACGTCCTGGTGTCCGTCCATCCATCCGTCTCTGGAGGCCAAACACCGGTGCCAACATATTTCAGCTCTGCCTGTTTCGGATGCTCTCTGCCACCCAAGGCTCATTCTCCAGCCCATAGTCCTCGTATGCAAATTACTTTTGGGGTAAAAATTGAATTATTTTAGCTCTTCAGAGTAAAGCAGACCTAGTCATGCTCCCTATGTCTTACCACGAAATCAAGAGTGTGAGAAATGATTTTTTATGTTTATTTTCTCTGAATCATCTTATTCGTTTATCAATACCCTTCCGTCATTTTGTGGTGGTTTTATGGTTTGAGTCGTTTATGTTTTTGCTTGGTTTAGGGTTTTAGTGTAGGCTTTTTGCCTTGAGAGGCTTATGTTTGCTTGGTTAGGGTTTTGGTTTAGGGTTGGCGTGGGGTTTTTGGGGGTTTTTGGGTGTTGGTTTTATTTTTTTCCAATTGAGAAATTGCAAGTAGGTTTCTGACACTCTGAAGAATACCTGTAGCCTCCTGTTGTGCACAGAGAAATGTGCTGAATTCAAAGAAGCTCCTTAGATGGTGTCTTTTGCTGGAGTTTACACAGGATTTCCCATTACCATTCAGGGAGTGAACAATGTACAGAAAATATTTTTTTTTCCTCTTTTCAAGAAAAAGAGTCTGAGCAGTATCTGAGCTTTTTTGGCAGCTAGTTAGAAACGACCCTGCAGGGGGACAGAGGTATGAACATAGGAATAAACTCCAACTTGTATTTTGATTCTTTTAATTTTGAAATTGTGAGTTATTTCCTGCAGGCAGGAGGGTGGACACTGCCTCCAGCACCTCGTTTGCTGGAGAGAATTGAGAGCATTTGGTTTTATCAGCCGCTGGCATGGTAATGAGCCTATTTCTATTGAAATTGGCTCATTACTATTCATTTTTGCTGGCTCTCGACCAACTCATGAACTGCTTTTTGATTTTCAGGGGAGGAAAGAAAAAAAAAAAAAATGTAGGGAGTTGGTCCCATCCACCGATAGAAGTGACAATGCCAGGACATGCTGGGCGAGTGTCTGCACCGTGGCCCTCCGGCACGGCTCGGCCCTGACCCCTGCCACCGCCGCTGTTGGCACGGGGGTCTTCTCCACCCCCCTGGCCCCGGGGTCCCTTCTGACGGTGCCAAAAAGTGGGATGGGGTTTGTGAAGTGTACACACAGAGTCCGACAAGGATTCACGCGATTTACACGTGCCCTGACCAAACAAGAAATGGGATTTTGAGAGGGGACAGGTCTGTATGAGTATTGAATGGCTGTGAGAGCAACCTCTAAAATAATCCGATGTGCTATATGCTTTGGTGGGCTGGTAGTTTCTGTTTGTGGGGGTTTTGGCAACTTGTCAAATTACGTTATTCAAGTGTATATAGTGACTTTTAAGGGGTTTTTTTCTTATTTTGAGCAATGTGAAAGTTCTCTTTCTCTCCCTCACACAGGCACACATACTCACACACACATGCCTGGGAAATGTTTTAGCACCAGTGAATATCAAAACTCATCCCTTTCAATGTCTGCCTGAAAAATATCTTTCTTTAAAAATGACTGAGCGTGTATTAATTATTTATGAATGTAATTTTATCCCTGTTACCAGTTTGAAAAAACTCAACCAGGCTCTGCCACCTGTACTCACATGTGACTAAAATGCCATTAAATTATTTTGGCTTATGAAGATAGGAGATTTCTTGTGCGGATAAGGAATCACCGGTTTTCGTTGCATCTTTTTCTAGGTGCTTGGTGTGATGCTGGAAGGACCATTATTTTCAGGTGGGCTGCGTGTAGCCCTTTCTTGAAACGACCTTTCAAACAAAGCACCCAGACATCACTAACTGCTTTATAAAATCTCACCCCTGGTGCGTGAGAGAATTTTTTGGCAGAGAAGCACCCAAGTTTATTTCTATATATGCTTAGTCACTTTCAATTTTTTTTTTCCAAGATAGTTTCCCTTAAAATTAAGTAATGAAATAAAAATGCTAATAGCTTGCAATTGAATCGTCTGTATTTAATACCGTTAGCTACGTGTTTCTGTGGTGCACATGAAAGGAGAACATTTATTTTCTTCTATAATTTGAAAAATAAAAGTCAACTTGACTACTTTTTAAGTCCCAGAAGCTGGAGGAATGATAGGCAGATGATGACTTCTGTAAAGTGAACAGTGTCCCTCTAGGTAAATACTGAATCGAGCACTACAAAATATTCACAACAATTGCTGATACATCTTCAAACTTGCACTGTTTTGCATGTCCTTATAAGAAAATAAACTGGATGATTTTGTAGAAGAACTCACAGTTTTTCTTTTTTTTTGGCTTTTTTTTTTTTTCTCTGGACTGAAAGTATATCTCTTTCAGAGTAAAAAGAGGCTTCAAAGTTTGGATTCAAGTTGTTTGCAGACTTTTGGAATTATTAACGGTGCTGTTACAATCACTGGTGGAGGAAAGTGACTTTGCAGCACACGTGGGAGAACTTTCAAAGTCCTTTGAGGAAACAGTTTTAGGTTTTCCTTTATGTACTTGCAGCTTTCTTTGCTGGAGGAGTTGGCACGGTCTCAAGAGTCTTGATTCATGCTTTCATTCCTTTGCTCAGTGCATCAGGATGGCTCTGAGGTATCATGGCTGGTCCAGGCACTACTGTAGATGAGGACCTCAATGCAATCTTGTAAAAGCTTTCATCAGCTTTTGTTAGGTCATAACAAATTAAAACAGCCTGACCTGGCTTCTCATCTGAGTGTCTCAGGTCAAGTATATTTACTTCTGTTTGTTTATTTTTAGAACTTTAAATACTTAGCTTTATTTTTGTTGCAGTAAACTGGCCAGAAGTGATCTGTTATCATAGTCTGAAGGGAAGTCACACGAGTGACAGATGTTTGTCTCTGTTCATTATATAGCTGGTGTTTATTTAGATTTTCACCGTAAAGGTTTTACATTAGGAAATAGAAAAAAATGGTCCCAAATGCAAATCATCCTTGTCTTGTATGGTGTGGATCATCTGGACAAACTAGCAGGCCTATTTGCCTTTGGTGAAGACCTGTGATGCTGTTTCAGGAATCCAGATCATTTGAACAACAGTTTTAAATAGACCAGTTGATGTAGTCATACCTCACATCTTCCTGTGATTCCCCAGCATGGAAAATGGGTGATGCAATGTAGGAAGCTTGTGACATTGGGAAGCCCTGGGTTACTTGGGATAAGAAGAGCACCCAGATCCAGCTGACCGGCCCTAGCAAAATGAGCGTATAAGGAGATGTAAGGCAGCCATGAAGCCAAACCAGTATCGGTCCAGGGTTTGGGGAAGCATGCAAATGGCCTTTAGGAAGAGACAGACAGGAAAATGGGATGTCCAGCGAGAAAGTAGAACATTTCTAGAGTCAGAGGTAGCACAAGAACCTATGAATCCTGGGTGTTGCAATGCATGTGAAGCAATGATGCGGTGTAGTGATTTTTTTCATTATATCACTTTTTTTTAGACCTTCTGGTACCATGCACATACCAGTATCCTCTTACACCACAGTGTTTTGTCTAATTCCTTAGCTCTGCTTTAATTCACAGGAGCATGTCTCAATTTATGCTAGCAACAAGCACCTTCAGGGTTATCTTCTGGGGCCTCTTGCCTGAAAGGAATGAACTTTGTTTCTCTGAACAAAAAGAAGCAGCTGCTTAGGCTCAGTAGTGGATCAGGGCTGATGCAGAGCCACATGCTGGCTGCAAGGGCTTCAGGGACAGTGTAGTGAAAATCCCTTTAGGTGCTCTGAGGACCTTACAGTCTGCAAAAATTATATGGACAAGGAGTAATGCTGGTCATGCTAGGGGAGAGATTTGCCCAGGCTGATAGCTCAGGGCACATAGGAATCCACCTTCCAAAGAGAAGTGCGTTGAGGCGGTCTAAGCTATAATACAGCTTAGGCTGGAACCAGCCTTCAGTGGCAACAAAAGGTAGCTTTTCTCTCTTCAGGAATAGATAATTCCCAGTATCTGGTGGCTCTGGGACAGACTGACCCAGGGAGGAGCCAAGGGGAAAACTATGCATGTAATTGAACCGCAGAGGAATTGTTTGAAATGGTCTGAGAGGGCATGCATAGAAATGATGGGACGAAATGGCAAGGAAAAACTTACGTTGACTATTACAACCTCCTAGCAGAAAGATACGTTAGACTAAGGAGGAATATCCCAAGGGAAATAGTGGAAGCCCCATTGCTTGGATAATTTCTAATTAAACTACACAAAGCACTTGAGAATATATTGTAAGGGAAAATCCTGTAATGGCAGCAGGCTGGACAGGGTGACCCTATAGGTCTTTTTCATTTCTAATTTCTATGATTCACTAATGATTAAGTAATTCACAGATAAACTAAACATCCGTATTGCTGGGTCTTATCCGAAACTCACCTCACCTATCAACCTTTTCAAATTTACCAATTAATAGTTAATTAGTTAATGTTTGTAAAGTGCTTTGAAGATGAAAAGTGCTAAGTGCTAAGTATTATTATAGAAATAGGGATAGATAAACTCATTTTACTTAATTTTGAACCCACTCAAACACTCACGGAGGGCTCAAAATTCAGATTCAGACTTGAGCATTATTGGGTTTGCCTTCCTCGTAGAGGGATGTTCTGTGAGGTTGTTACGCCGTGATTAAAATACAGTTATAATTTTGATAATGCACTTATCACACATTTCTATATATGGTGCAGCAGTTATAATCCTGATAAAATGTGCATGAAAAGCTATTGTCCCTGTCCTTACACAAGCTGCAGTGTACAATACAAGCACTTTGCTTTGTAAAGGACTGCAAGTGGCACAGAGAATATGAAAGCTGTTTTCCGTAATGGCTTTTCCCCTTCCAGTTTATGTTGATTTTTTGGAGTATATTTAATAACATCAAATGAATGAGTTAATATTCAGGAAGGAACTTCACTGAGAATTCCCACATGATTGTATTTTAAGTCCCTCTTACAGCTGTTCTTGCAAGTGGTTGCTGGTATGTGTTATGGTCTGAGCCGTGACTTCTGTCACCCAGAAAGTGGCACTGTCTCTTGTGTGACCTGACGTGCGCAGTGTGGCAGGGTGCTCAGGGGTGCAGCGACGGTAGGTCTATGAATGATCTGAACGAGGATGAGGCTGTAGGTGAAACTATATTAGAGCAAATCAGGGGTAATCCCCAATCCTGCCTGTTTGAAGTAAGGCAAAAACCAGAATGACTTCCCTTGGATTAAGTAGTAAAGGATTAATTTTTGCTTGTATTTTCAAAATGAGCAAAGTCCCTTTGTATTATGGTGATGATAAATTCAGCAGTGGTCCCAAAGTATTACTAATATTTGTACCTGGTAAAAATACAGGTTTATGTTCAGAAACCAAGACCTGGACAAAATAGAGTACAGTAGAAATGATAATTTCAATTAGTTCTGGTCTGAATATTGCCTTAACTGGGTCCACATTAACTTTCTACTGCATTTTGCAGGAGGGCTTCTTCCCCTGTCTATCCCCATTT